>NC_073711.1:10911161-11214881 GCF_023634085.1 Falco cherrug
GGAGAAGTAGTCATTCCCCACTCCAAACTGTCTCAGGGGAGTATGTGGTTCAATTTGCTGCAAGCGTGCTAGCAATTAGCATCACCTATATAGGAAAATAGGTGCTAAGTCAGTGTCAGTCTGAATAAGGAGAGGAATGAAAAAGATTAGCACTGAACAGCAATAATCAAGCCTGGACACTACTGGGTGGGGTATGAATAAAATTTTACCTGGTCCAGATCTGTCGAAAACATATCACACTGTATTACAGTACTTCTAGTAATTCTCATTAAATTTATAGTTAACAAATACACAGATGATTGTTGTCAGCTGAAGAAATAATGGTGTTACTGGAAAGCACTTTTTAAAAATGAAGAGTTCTAAAATGGTGCTATGACAACAGTATAATGGGGTTAACGTTCATGACAATTACAGACTGTGAATTATAAATGAGAGAATGATGGAAAATACAATGTTGGTGGGTGTTTTTTTTTTAAATTGAAAATGTGATAAATTGAAGGGGAGCAAAAAGTTTCTAACTGATCCTTTTCCCAAAGATCACTGAGAACAGCTGTCGTGCAGAACAACCTATCTTTGACGAAGATGCAATTAGTCTATGTTCAGTCTCTGCAATAGTACCTCACAGCTAAAGCAGAGTAAATATCTATAGATCCAGTGTTGCTTGCTCTTGGGTTTATCTCCATCCAGACTTGAAACCCCGCTTAGAATATATCCTGACTTCACAGTATGGGAATCATGCTGCCTAGGCTATATTACTGCCTTAAGCTAACCTCTGAAATGAATGCTCTCTAGACCATCATGGAAGTGAGTTGATAATGCTCTTGCTTTATCAAAGCATTTATAAAATCAGATCGATCTAAGTAGCTAGATAGGGAAATATTCAGTATTCTAATGGAGTTTCTTAATGTACTGTCACTCTTTACAGTGATTGTAGCCTATGTATTTTGATTAGCCATTTATAACTTTGGTGCATAATATAATAAATTACCAATGAGCTGAAAACACTGGAAATGTTCACAAGAACCAGAAAAGCAGACAGGGAGCTATGGGTCTTCTGTCCACATAAATTAGTAATGGCTGGCAGCTGGAATCTAGCCTCCAAGCCTCTGGCAAAGAGTAATTTCATTTACATGAGCTGACACCTCCTGAGAGGGCCTTACAGTTAAGTTATCCAGTAATTTTGAGCTCTTGGTTTATGTTAAAAAAAAAAAATAAATCCCAAAACACAAAATCCCAAACCCAACACTATTCTCTTTAAGCTTGTTGCTTTTTTATCAGTGAAAGTTTTAATGAGAAACTTTAACTCGTTCAATGTTACGTTTTCTACTAATAAGGTGAAAGTTTTTTCCTCTGCAAGCAGCTTCTGTTATCTGGCAGTCCTGAACTAGTGGGTAACATCCATGAGTAGTGCTATCCTGTTATATTATTTTTTTTTGTTAAGAAAAAAAGCAAAGAGGTTATTAACTACTATAGCACTATAGCATTTATATTCTGTGGGAACAGTTAAAATAGGCACTTAAGAGCTGCATGTCGTTTCTGTAATTCCAGAATTGGAATAGGTGAGCTCAGCCTTTCTGCTATAAAATATGCTGTTGCAGTAGCAAGACAATTTATGATTCAAAATAATACATTTGACAACATAAGGGAGTGGTCTAGGTCACATCTAGTTACTTAAGCATGTATTCTTGCTTGTTGCTAATAAAAAACCCCAAAGCTACTGAAGAGATCAGTGTTCATTCCTGGCATGCTGGCTATTTTTACATCCTGGGTGTTTTTATTTTACAGGCCTATCATGAGCTGTTATGGTAGTCACTTTTTTTTCCTACTCAGCGAATAAATTACAAGTCCTGGAGCAGTGCTCAGTACACTGTATTTCTTGGCCATAAGACCTATGAGATAAGTTTAGGCTGAACGATCCACTACTCGGAGGAGTGATGGCTTCTTTTATAGCCTTCTTATTTTTGTCGGCAGTAAACCATTGATACAGACTATGAAGGCAAGGGCATGTTCACCATATCCTGGTCTTTTCCCGAGTCTTGCAGGTACTTTGATCTGTGCTGTGGGACTCCTCACACCTCACACATTCAGGACCAACTAGTAGTGGTATTTTTTCCCTCCAGTTTATATTCTGAATATTAAAACTCTGATAATTTCTAATAATGTTTATGCCTGTCTTTAAAGCAAATATCAATATATATTTCACACTTGAACCCATTTTTAAAGACGTTACTCTTCTTCTAACAGTTCTTTATCTGCCCAGAAAATGTGGAGTTTTTTCCAGACAGACTCTACTTTTCCTACCTCTTATTTACTCATTCACCTTGTAAATGTAGAACATTACTGCACAGAGAAAGCACAGCTTTTTCACTGACGTTGTGACAATTGCACTTACTGTAATTTTTCTTCTCCCCTGTCCATCTTGAAAGATCCAGCAATGTTATTTTATGCAGTATGTGACCTTCTTACCTGACATTCTTTCGTCTTTGCTCTAAAGCCAGGCATGAAGAGCAGAACAAGGCTGGGTTGTATGGGAAGGGAGAGGCCAGGGTTGTTCCACGTGGATCACGAAGCAGGTGTGTCTCGGAAACACTGTTCTATAACACTGCATTAAAGACAATTGCATTGCATGTCAGTCTAAATGCTAAAGAATAGCACACATGCTCACGACTTCTTCAGATGTTAAACTATCTTTCATTCATAAAAGCAAGGTGACACATAACATCTTTTTATATTCATGCTGGATGTTATGGTTGAAAAAACCCACCCTCAATACCACCAGCCCCTACCCCAGACCTTACTGGGTTTCTACTAGTGAGTAACATACTTCATAATTTTGTGTGACAAACTGTTTTCATGTATTTAAATATAATGTCTGACAAAGTACTGATTTTATTTTCCTGTTTAATTTATTCTCCAGATTCCCTGGTCTTCAGTCAATGCACTGGCTGATTAAATTATTATCCCAATAATGAGATTTGACACAATCTATGCTAGTTACCTATGTGACCTGCTAAGTAGGTTAATTGGCAACCGTGAATAATTATCAGCCACCTCATCTTGCTGACGGAGAGTCTGGCAATAAATGAAACATAAAGATGCTGAAAAAGACACACAGTTTTTCATTTCAACTTCTGAATTGTATCAAAGAAACCTTTTAACTAGCAGCTTATAAGTAAAATGCCGCAATTAAAAAAAAAAAATCTTGTGAGCATTTTGATTGTATAAAAATACAAATATTTGCTCTTGTGCACCATCATGGCTTCCTAGGAGAAAAGGAAGTCTGTGGCATATTAAGTAAACAGGTCCCACTATTCTGCAAATTGCTTATATAAGGGAATTGTTGCATCTTGAAAGCAAGTTCAGCAGCGAGGAAAATTCAAGAAGTCCAAGTGTTTTTTTGTGGTGACATTGCAAGAATCAAGTTTTAATGCTTTCGTGTGAAAAAATTTGTTTTGAACACTGAACAAAATATTGTTCAATGAAAGCTGTGATTCTTCTGTTCCCATTTGTCAGGAAACAGAGTTAAGAAAAGTAAATATGGCACCTGGTGACACTGACATGCACTGTGTATCTACCTTGTTCATTTCTGAAAAGCTAAAACATTTCTTTCTGCTCTACAAAATAGAAGATCAGAACTTAGAGAGGAAGCAGAATGGCCTCCTAGAGATAAGACGGGGAAAAAAATGTAAGTTTTAAACTTGTGGTCTTTTCACAAGCTAATCAGAACAAATCGGAGGTTCAGAACCATCAGCTTAGTCCGACTACTCCCAAAGTCATTCCTCTGCACTGGCCAGAAATCCCACCAAAACCTGGGGTAGAAAGAACAATCAAATAATCCATTTCTTGTTATCAGCGGTTAATGACTGCAACGTGAGTGTCAAGTCTTTACAGAGAATCTTTGGAAAGCCCAACTTCTGCTCCCAGGGTAAGGGGAGGAGCTGCTCTGCCTTGTCCTCAGGCATGCTTGTGGCACCGCTGTCTGCCCTGAGCCCGTCCTTCTCCACTGGGGCCCTGCAACCTGCAAGCACAGGTACTGCAAACCAAACCACACAAATAAATATTAAATGCATAGTAAATTTGGTCAAGTTAAATCCAATTATAATGTGCCACTTCTCACACAAAATGTTAACAAAGTTTTCCAGAATTTAAAAACTTGCAGAGTTCTGATGTTGCATCCCCTCTGGCTGTCGCCATCATTCCCCTTCCTTTAGCCTGTGCATGCAAAAATACATTTCCATTTCTAAGTACATGCCATAATGGAAAGTAGAGTGTGTGCTTTTCTGTGCCCAGAAAAAGGTCTCTTCAGACAGATGCCCAGTCCAAAGACATTTGATCTTTCAGTTAGTTGGCTTATGGGCTTTTCAGTGGAGCAATATGATTCAAGAGACTATACCGGCTACTAAACCTGGGCAAGTAAGCAGAGCTCAGATTTTGCAAAAGTGACTCACATGTTAAAACCAAACATATGCTTGAGTGTTTTTCTGGATCGTGGCCATATTAAACTATAATGACCTAAATGTATTTACTCCCCAGACAAATTTACCCTTCCCTTTCCTCCTACCCACTCATACATTTGCACCTCAACCAATCACTTACATCTTTTTATTTCCTACATGCTACTTTTATTGAAAACTTTATGGCTTGTTTAATCTTTCCTAAGCATGCCTTTATTTCCTGTCTTGATTTCCTCTATGATTCATCAACAGGGCTATTTTACCCCTGCCCAAAGGATTTCAGTTTTACTGTACAAATTTAATCAAAGCAAAATTGTTAAGGCTTATTAAAGAAGCTCTGCTGTATCTTTGTGCTCCTCATGTTGCTCCCCTCCCCAAGAAAAAGATGTACAAGGTGCTGAAGATGCACATCAGGTGAAACTACTGTCTACAAATGACAAAAATGATATCTTTTAGCTCTTTACTTGTGGATTTTTTTCCCCGGTATGTGGTCCTGATGTCTAAAATTACAGGCATTTAGATGTCAGGTAGCAGGAGAGGGGGAAGGGGGAAAAAAAAAAAAAAGAGGTATTATAGTAAAATAGTAAAGAACTGATGTCTTGGTGATAGTTTTAAGGTATTTTATTCCTTAAAAATAGCACAGCTTTATAAAGTTTTTATCATACCTGAAAGAAAACTAAGGGCTGCTGATATTTTGCAATTCATTACTCATTGCTTGTTGATTACATAAGTGTTTTTGAATGAAAGAATACTGTAAGGTCCTGTCAGAAGCTAAGCTGACATGACTTCTGTCTTTGCTTTTTATTACGATAGTCAATAGCTCAACTGTAAGGAATAGAATTGCTCTTTGTGACTGTTTAGACATTCTTTTGGGAGAGCTAGCTAAAATTTGAGAGCAGAAAAGCACTTCTGGAAAAAAAAAAAAACAACCAACAACCAAAAAAACCCCAACAAAACCCACCCAACTAACCCAGCATGCCAGACAAATCAATAATAAGTGGACAGAGCTGAATCTGAGACTTTTGGGTTGGTGTTAGAACCTAAATCAAGACAGTATTGTGGCTATAAAGCCTGTATTTTTAGGGGTGGCTATATCAAAATCAATATTGCCTTCTTGCTTTATTTGAAATCTCCCATGCATTTGTGCAAGCAAATCCATTCTACAATTGTGGTTTTTTTCTTGAGCGAAAGTCTTCTGTTTGGTATGTGTGACCTGTGTACCATAGCTCTATGTAAAATAACAAAAGGTGGTCTGTATATATATCTCACCAATGTTCTTTACTAATGTCATTTATGAAGAAAATGAAATAGCTGTGCAAATTCTTCAATGTATGAATTACCTACAACTCATATATTTAAGTTCTCTACAAGATGTTCACCATTACCTCAGAAATTGGTACACTGATCATCAGAATGTGAAAGCATAAACTGTGGGCATTAATCATAGAATCAGAATCATAGAATCATTTAGACTGGAGAAAACCTTAAAGATTATCAGATCCAACCATTAACCCAGAATTGCAAAGTCCATCACTAAACCACATCCCTAAGCACCGCATCTATGAATTTTTTAAACACCTCCCAGGATGGTGATTCTACCACCTCCCTGGGCAGCCTGTTCCAACGCTTGACAACCCTTCAAGTGAAGAAATTTTTCCTCATATCCAATCTAAACCTCCCCTGGTGCAGCTTGAGGCTGTTTCCTCTTGTCCTATTGTTTGTTACTTAGGAGAACAGACTTAACCCCACCTGCCTTCAAGCTCCTGTCAGGGATTTGTAGAGAGCAGTAAGGTCCCCCCTAAGTCTCCTTTTCTCCAGGCTAAAGCCCCCCCCCAGTCCCCTCAGCCGCCCCCCATCAGCCTCATGCCCCAGCCCCTGCCCCAGCCCCTGCCCGGCTCTGGACACGCTCCAGCCCCTCCACGTCCCCCTGGCAGTGAGGGGCCCAAAGCTGAACACAGCTTGGAATGTTTTAGCATGGAGGTGATGCAGCATCAGCTTGCTATAAAGCCACTCAAAATTATTAACCTAGTATCCAAAGTTAAACCATCAGGCACACCATCCTCAGGTCCTTGTCTTCTGCAGATTTTAGAATGAAAAAGCATTGATAACAGATATTTTGCCTCACTGTTTTGTAAAGCAAAACCACTGCATTCCCGGTAAGCTCATTATGCTAGAAAAATACATCTATCACAGGTATCATTTCCCAACTCCTAATGCCTCTGATTTTTGCTTGTGCTACTAGTCTTCCCTTACCTACCTCATAAGTACTCTGGGTGTGGTATTCATAAGAGAATATCCAGGTATGATGATTAATCTCTTAGCAGGAAAGAAAAAACACAACGCACTTACTCAGCAATTCCTTCTGAATAGCGCTTTGACGATCTGATTTTCCATTCCTTGATATGACCAAATTATTACTTCAGCAAAACTGGTAGCCTGCAGTGTCAACAAGCACACAGCTGAAGTGATAATAATAGGGGTTTTTACACATGCATATGCACATCCTCCAAAATGCATTCTTAAGGACAGAGGTTAGAAAACCTATTTGATAACATGAGTGTGGAAGGGGGTTTTTGTACAATCAATATACCTATACTCTTTGATACCTGGTACTGATTGCATCTGCTTCTACAGGAGATAATGCATATTTAAATGTATAAGATAAGTGTATTAAATACTAGCCCTATGTTTCAAATACAATAAAAAAAATTCAATCTATAGATGCGTTTTCCATTATTTTGTTGGTACATTTTAGTGTCTCAGAGTTAACATCAAAATTATTCCTTGGAAGAAATAAATTCACCCTCCTAGGTAAAACATTCCCTATAGAACTGGTGAAATTGAAGCTTTAAATTTGTGTGCATTATGAAATATGGTTCACCGCAGCATGACAAAACGTTTAACAAAAGATAGGCAGAATACAGAAATGCTTGACAACTGGAGGCTACCTCAATAATGTGTGCTTGTAATTATGGTTTAGGTAACTAGTAGAAAAAAAAGCTATTTATAGATAAATAATAACAATATTCAATAATGAAGCATTCATGACAGGTAGAGGAGGTCAGAAATATAATGACCACATCTTTTCCTGATGGATTGCTTTATAAACGTTTCTGGGAGTATGTTGTATCATGGGATGTTTCCACCAGGGTACTGAAAGTGTAGGAACTCTTCACAAAGAAAACTGCATGGGCAATCACCCTGGTTTCCCTACAGCCTGCCCTCAAGGACTAAAATTTGCTTGAGGAGAAGTTCAACAAGAATGCAGAAAGCTCTCCAGCTTCCCACAGAATCCCCAGTCACTCCAGCTTCCTCATTCTCTGTCCCTCACTGTTTACCAGTTATTGCCCCTGTGCTGTCTCTGCGGTTTTTAGGTTACTTTTATGAGGTAGATCAATGTACTGATCCCTGGTAAGAGTAACCAGTCAGAAGGATCAATTGACACACTGAAAGTAAGTAATTTCATAAAATAAAATAACCCAATCTGTGCCAGGAAAGGAACTATAAAAATCTGATGGGCAATCTCACAGCTTGGGCTTGGAAAAAAGTAAACCTTGAGAAGTCTGATACTAAACAGCAATGATTTAATTAAATAACAATAAGCAACTGCTCTCTCTTGTTTGCAGTTTAGGAATCCCTTTGGCTCCTGGCAATACAAAACAAGCCCAGTAGCTACTAGGTACCTTTACTGTGCTTTGCATGTACATAAACAATCTGAATTGAAATGGACACTGTCTAGCTTTATATAACAGCCAATAAGAGTAGAAAATAGCTGTAATCCTAATGAATACGTTTTGACTACAATCAATTTCTTTGTGTGAAGTCAGCATGACAGATGAAAATCAAATTACTGGTACATGTAACAACCTGAGAAGCAAATAGTCCCATTAAAATGTTTTGCCAATGTTCATAAACCAGTGCTTCCCAGAACTCCATCTCTGTCAAGTCAATAACTTTTTGTTTCGTATTAAATACAGAGAGTACAGGTTACTATGGTGATAAACAGAACACAGAATAAACTCTGATTCATCATAACTGCCACATGCTAGAGGAAAAAAAATATCTGAACATCATCTTGCAGTTTCAAGCTGGATCTTTGAAAAATATTTTGAGAATATAAAATGATGTGATGACGTCCAAATAACATTGGGTGAAGTATCACAAAAATGAAAGTGTTGCAGCAATGTACCCCTTCAAATAAAAGTGTTTCGGGTCTGAAACATTTTAAAACTCATGATCGCAAACCTTAGGGGGTTTTGTCCTTTTTTTCTAATCAATGAAACATATAGAACTGTGACAACTGAAAGACCTGTACAGAAATACTATAAGCCATATTGCCATGAACGTACATTTTCATCTGGGCCATGGACACCCTCGCCTTTGCCTGTCACATACTTCCAGTGCCCAGTTGTTTTCAAGCCCATTTACTGTCTTCAAAGGGCTGAATCTTTGAAATTGGGTAGCCACTGAGCAGGGACTGCTTGATGCCAGAGTTTTGGAGGCTTCATTCTGATTAGGACACCCATGCTTTTCCTTGCATTTATTTGCACCCACTGTTAACTTTGCATTACCAAGGCTTAACAAAGTAATGAAGTAGCATTTACATCTGCTTTGCCAGTAATCTACGCTTTGATATAGTAAACAACACACTAGCTTTTCAAATACATGCAATGAATTTCGCACAACACAAAATTAAATGCAATGTTATAGTTATTTCTAATCATCCTCAGAGTTAGTTTCTAGCAATGAAACACAACTTTGAGTAACGTATCTCAGTACAAGCCAGACCTTCTTGTTGGTCTTCACAGTATCATTGGAATGGTTTAGAAGCAATGAAGGCAGTGCTAGAGCTAACACAACTGGGTAAAAGACACACTTGTTGTTGCACGGCTTTAAATTGTATGCCATTAAAAAAAATAAATAAATATTTCAGCTTCTTTTAGCTTCAGTACTACCACAGATCTACAAAATACCCAAATCAGTTAAGACAGAAAGATCACCTTGTAGTTTGCATACTGACCTTCAGAACTCAACTCTGTCAAGTCACCAAAGTCTCTATTCACATTAAGACCTGAAGAGCAGCTTTGAGGTGTGTGTCTGTTTTTTTCCTGCTATATCCATTCAGTCTACTAAATAATAATATCTCTTTCTGCTACCCCGATAATTTTTTGAAAGGGAAAATAAACTACTTTTTAATTTTAAGGCTGCACAGAGGACTTAGTGAAACTGATAAAAACCCCTTATGGTTCCTTGTAAGATACTCCTACCTACTGACCACTCTGGAGGTTCAGAGCCGTAAACAATTATTATCTGGCTTGTTCCTTTCTATCAGTTTTATCCCTAGTCCTGAGCATGCTCTCCCCAGACATTCATGGTCATACGGGGTCTGGCTGAGACAGACTTAATTTCCCCCCTACCATCCCTCACAGTGCTGAGCTTGTGCTGATGGCTGGAGCGGTGCTGATAACACAGGGTGCTTTGGCTGGTGCTGAGCAGCGCTCCCACAGCATCACGGCTGTCTCTCCAGCACTGCCCCCATCACCGCTAGGCTGGGGGTGGGCAAGGTCTTGGGAGGGGACACAGCCAGCACAGCTGACCCGAAGTGACCAAAGAGATATTCCATACCATATGACCTCTGCTCAGTAATAATAATAATAATAACAATAATAATAATGATGATGATGATGATGATGATGATGATGATATAAAAATAATAAAAGCTAAGAGGAGGGAGGGCAGGCATTTGGTACTCAGGACATTTGGCTTCCGGAGCAACTACTGCACAAACTGTAGCCTTGCTTCCCAGTACATGGCTGGGCATCACCTGCTGATGGGAAGCAGAGAATAAATCTTTTAATTTCTTTTGCTTCTGTGTGCACACCATTTGCTATTGCTTTATTAAGCTGCCTTTATCTTGAACCAAAAAAGTGTGGGCTTTTTCATTTTATTTTCTCCCCTCCCCCTGCTGAGGAGGGGAGTTATAAAGCAGCTTAGCGGGCACCTGGTGTCCAGTCAAGGTCAAAAAAACACATTAGTGAATTTAAGTCACACAAAGGTCGTGGAGTGTGAAAGTTTTCTGTGATCTTTACAATTCAAAAGGACATGCCTGTGGGTTCACAAATATATGAAGCCTTTCCCTCAAAAGGATTGAAAGTAGGTGATTCAAAGTCTACTAATACCCAGAGCCCACAGATTTTATCATTTGGTGATGTTAGGATGTTTACTTCCCAGCTGAATCTTGCTTACTGCTAGTATGCAATTTCTCAGCTGGGGTAGCTCCACTTTGATACCTGTGAGAGAACTGCAAACTCTCTTTGACATGGTGTCTCTTCCATATATCTCAGATGGGGGGCAGAGGGGGAAGACAAAGGGAAATAGATAATGCCTTTCACATTTCATATTATTGTCAACCTTTCCTGAATTTCTTAAGAGCTTCAGGACAATGTAAGAACAAAGTTGGGATTTTTTTCTTAGAAGACACGCTGTAATTCAAACAAAAACCAATTCAGGAAACCCCTTTGATTTATGGCTTGAATCTGACTTTATAATCTAGCTGTATAATCAATCTATGAACCTGGTAATTTAGAAGGTAACAAGTATCCTTGTTATTCTGCACATGTCCATTATAAAGCAGCTTTTATTTCATAATCTTTAGCTAATTGGCGTCACTCTGGTGTTATTCTCTTAAGCCACCACTTCTCCCTACCATGGGTGCCTTTTGTCTTTAAAATACCATATTAAATATCATCAGCATTTGCAGTCTTCCGGACAGAAAACTTAAAATCAAAATACTTGTGGCAAATATATATATAGACATTACAATCAAACTTATTAAATTAAAATCTATACAGATGAACAATTACTGCAGTACCAGCTCTTCTCTAACCCAAATGTCGTTGTACATTATGGCCTGGCTGATATGACTGCAGCACAACTGAGCCCTAACCTCTAAAAGCACCAGGCATTTCAACTGTGCCTTTATTTGAAAACAAAACCAACCAATCAAACAAAAAAACCCCAACAAAAACCAACCCACATACAAAAAAACTCAACAAACAAGCTCCCCAAAACTTAGTTGCCTACTAATGGCTTTTAATAAAGGGCTCTGTATTTCATGTGTATGGCTAATATCTGCGTATGACTAATAACTTCTGTGGCAACCGTATAATCATTCCAGCTAATTGTGGTTTTTTGAGTTGAAGAAGCATCTGGAGAATGGGGACCTGAAGAACTGCCGAGGCTACATCTCCTCTTGTGGCTCACAAACATCAGTCTTGTATGGGATGAATATGCCCCAAACCCGTACAGATACAAATGCCTGTGTAATACCCTGGTTGTGCCTCCCTAAGCTCCATTCTGCATAAATATGCCTTCCTATTTTTACCTGGCATGATCATGGAAAGTAGATGTAGTAAGAATATGAATATTCCCACAAATGACTTGGTTTTCATCTCAGAAAGCGATGCAGTAATTCTTCCCATGTTACTCCAACATCAATAAAAGTTCAGGCAACCAATAACTGTCACTTGTACCAAACTGTAGACAGAATATATACTGAAAACCCTGGACTAAATTTTGCATCCACTTCTTAGTTTTGCTCCTAAGTTTTGTTCTCTGTGAATTTGACCAAGAGATTTGTTCTTCCAGCTCTGTTACTCTAAACAGACAGATTTCCCAGCTGTACAAGCAGCAGAGACCACACATTGACAGGAAGGCAATTGGGCACCATGGCAGGTCAGATGCGAGGGCCATTAACACAAATCTGGACCAGTTTGACCACATTGTCTTCAAGTGCTGCTGTTACTAGCTTCTGTTCTTAATTATGTTCTTCAGTAGAAATTATAGGGGAAGAAAATCATCAGAAACACTTTTCAAGAACATTTGATGAGGCAAGTTGGTGCCCTAGTGAGAGATTTCAGTAAGAGTGATTTCTTACCAGGGGTAAGCTTCAAAGCAAGGCCTGTGCACACTATTTCAGGTGAAGAAACTGACACTTTTTGGAAAGAACAAAAATATATCTGCTGCTGAGACGTGAGCTCAAGGTGGGTTTGCTACAAATGGAGATGAAGGTAGACAGACCAATTTTTAAGCAGACGCACTCAGCCTTTGTAGCTTTCCGTGTCAAAGCAGGCACTGACACAGGTCCAGGATGAAAATATTTGAACAATTTTCTTCGCATGAACTTCAGCAACACACACTCAGATAGCTGTGAGGATAAAACACAGATGCTGGTGCATCAGACCATGGGTTTTAGCTATTCTACCCAGAGTGCTGGATGTGTTTCAGCATCACATTTCCCTTGGGTGAGGATGAGAAGTACCTGCCTCTTGCAGCCTCTGGCTCAGTAAACACTGAGAGAGTGTTTACTTCTCCTGCCACGTTGTTGGCTTTTCTGTCCAGCCTCCTCCCTCTTCCCAGCTGCAATGGTCATTACTTCACTGGCTCAGGAAAGCCTGTAGCACCAAGACAAAAGGAATAGGTTTGGTTTTTTTTCCCTGGTCACTTGGTTTGCTTCCTTGATGCACTTGGAATGGGTGTTATTCTAAAAGACAGCTTTGCTATCTGGTGGGACTTCAAGACTTGGTTAGTGACAACTGTTTCACTAGTGTCACCCTGTTGAGAAGACACATTTCTGAGTGGTAGGAATGCCTTTTTTGCTCTCCCTTGTTTGTTAGTCCCTGGAAACTTTACTCACACATAAATTTTATTCCTTCTTTACAGCATAATTTCTTTCAATGAGCACTTGAATTTTTTGCCTGCCCTATGAATCCAAAATCATGGCCCATGTTATTGTTAAGGCTCAGTATGGCCTGAAGCAAGGGATGTTGCACCAACAGTATCCTGAGTCTTGTAGCTAAAGCATAACACCCACACACATGCCCATACACACGCCCTTCCATACATCCATCCTTTTGTCTTTGATTGTTCTGTACCAAACATTCTTAGGTAGCAAATGAACTTCTTTCCCCCCTTTCACCATTCCTAAGGTGCTTGAGCCTCTATTCATCAGGAACTCAGTAGATGCTATCAAGATTCTACACAGCATATAGATACAGAAGCTACCAATTTCCTAGAAGCCAAGAGACCTGAAGCACAGAGGATTCAGTAATATCTGTCCGAGTCCACTCTTTTTACCTATTAGTGCCCACACATACATATTGTAATAAAGTGCCTTTCCTAATATATGGGTTATCTGACATGTGGTCACATAGAGCACTTGCTACCCTACAGCCAGTCTCCCAGAGCAAACCCAAAGGGTTCACTCCTCTTTCGTGCCTTCCTCACAGTGTACGTACCACAGAGCACTCCAAAGGGGCATCCATGGGACCGCTGACATGCTTTAAGCTTACTGCTTAACAATTCCTTAGCACTCTAGCAGACTGAATGCAATTAGACCAGTTTTCTTGGGAGTGACCTGCAGCCTAATGTTTGTGCCTTGCAAATTCATGAAGTATTTACCCAAGTAAAGCAGAAAAGTGTCCACTTTGATTTTTCTCACAGCAACTCTCCTGTCTTCAAAACACCTTAGTAAACTGGCATGAAAGACCTAGATGGTTTGAAACTAGCCCTTTCATCCCACTGCTAACATTTGCATAAAAACACCCTCTTTTTCCCTTCTGAAACACAAATAACTTGTTTTGTTTCATATTGTCTTGATCAAGAAAGAATGTTAATTCTCTAAAATGTAATTTAAATGCAATTAGAGAGAAACACTATTAAAAATCCTACTATAAATGACAGAAGTTCCAATTTTACATTACCAGTTTTAGAATGTTTAAAAAAAATAATATGCAAGTGTAAAAACTGTACCCAAATAAATTACATTTCAACAGTGGAACTAATAACACTTCTATTTCCTTTTTAGTATTAATTCACTAAGGATGAATTTCACCATGACTGAAACATTCTGCAATCATAATGTTTTGTATTAAACTCCAGTGAATACCTTCTTCCTGCTTTGTAACAGCTGATGTTGATGCAGGAGGAGGAAAAAAAGAAACAGTTTCTGGAGGGATGTGTCTATATGGAGAGCTGCATTTAATTAATTGGAAGCCCATTTATTACTGAGCTCCTATAACACTTCTGAGAGGATTATAGGGACCATTTCAATAAATACTCTATTCCACTTGAAGCAGGAAATAATTAGCTTTTAGTTTGCTTCAGTTTTGATGAAAATAAAGAAAAGCAGTCCTGGTAGAAGCAGAATTTGAATTTCTACTTCAAAACACCATTATATGCTTAGCAAAAACTGAACAAAAGAGAGGTGGGTGGGCTCAGAACTTGTGACCTTGTCAAAGTGTGCATAAGCAGAATTTTGTGGTTAATTCATTGTGGCTTCTTAACCAGACAATCTAAGCAGGATTTTCTAGACCTCAGGTGTGTATGCTTGCAAGGCACTAAGCAGCTCCTTTATGGTCCTGAATACGTGGACCTCATTGCTGGAGCTGCTGGGGGCAGGGAAGCTGCCATTCCAACCTCCTCTCCTGTCCTGGCCAGCATGAACTGGAAGACATGGTCACTGTTTCCCCAAATTCCTTGGCAAATAGCTCAGAAGTCATCACTGCACAGGGATGTACCCACAAAAGCGCCAGTGCTGCTGCCTCCTGCCTGGTGCTGAAGGCAAGCCTCAGAGCGTGCGCCTCAGGCTGCTCCCAGCCGTGCCCTACTCTCCTAGCCAAGGCAGTAGCGTAATATCCAGGATTACTTTTAATGAAGACTGGGCAGGAGATGATTCATACATCATAAAGTCTATGATTTATGTGATATCAAGGAAACTAATCTATATGAAGATGCCCATTTTATGTTCCATTGTCACATATCTGTCATTTCTTTATCCAGGTCCTGTAAGACAGATAAAAGCCTACATGAAAGTATAGATCCATACAAAAGTAGAGATCATTGATAACTGTCTTTAATCAGAAAAATGGTAATTTTTGAAATTGCTGCTTACTTCTCTTCTAGTTTCGATGTATTTTCCATTTAGTAAGGAAGTAAAGAAGTTCCAAAAAAATTCCTGTACATATTTCCTAAGAGTAACTTCTCTTCAATACCTGTCTTGGTTTTATTATGCATTATATCATCTCAGGACAGCTGGGTTGCAGCAGAGCAATTCCACAGGCCCAAGCCAGATCAGCCCGGTGTGTGTCACACACTTGGCTGTAGCTCATTGCTGTGATGTTCTGACACAGCCCCGCAGGATTTAGTGCTTTAAGAACCCTGTTGGAGAAGGGATATTTATACCCAGAGGAGAGGGAAGGTTGTAGCTGAGAAGGTTTCTAACGCACGGCTTCCACTCACAGCCCCAATTCAGTTGTATTTAATGTCCCTGGGTGGAAATGTTCTGGGGAAGGCACTTTCTTTCACCTGAGGGCAAATGAATGTGTTATAACGATGCTGGAATTATTCTGAGCAGCCAGAAGGTCAGTAGGGAGGTCTTCGTTTCAGAAAGGGAAATACAATTATACTCATCATTGGATGACTTCTTTGATTTCTTCACAGGACCTGTGGGAGGTCCCCTGATGCTAGAATCCTTCAGTGGCCTTCATGTCAGTAGTGTCACTTAGATGACAAGACAACTTGGAAGCAACCATTGCTCCTTTGACCTGAGCATTTATCCACACATTCCGGATTTTGCAGGGTGTTCTGCTTAGAAGAAATATGTGAGGAAGGCCAGCAGCTCTTTGAAGTAGACCCATGATTTTTTTTTTTTTTTTTTTTTTTTTTTTTCCTCAGAGAACACAGACCTGTTTCCCTGAATGCTGGAGGAATCAAAGAAGCAGCAGCAGTGTCTTTGCTCACAGCTTCTGCCCTCACATGCTGGGTTGACAGGCTGAAAAGTCCTCTCGTGCTTTTTCTCTCTCTCCAGCTGTTCTCAGGTCTGCACCACAGACAAATAGAGGTGTGTCCTGCTTTCAGCTGGGATACAATCAATTTTCTTCTTAGTAGCTGGTACACTTCTGTGTTATGGATTTAGTATGAGATTTTGTATGAGATTTAGGATGAGAATAATGTTGATAACACACTGATGTTTTAATTGTTGCTAAGTGGTGTTTACCTTAAGTCAAAGACTTTTCAAGTGTCCCATGCTGTGCCAGTGAGCAGGTGCACAAGAAGCCAGGGGGAGCAGAGCCAGGGCAGTTGACCCGAACTTGCCAAAGGGATATTCCATAGCATTGACCATCACGCTCAGTATGTAAACTGGGGGGAGTTGCCCAGGGTGTGTGTATCTCTGCTTGGGGACTGGCTGGGCATTGGTCAGCAGGTGGTGAGCAACCGTATTGTGCATCACCTGGTTTTTTCCCTTTGGTTTTATTCCTCTCTCTCCCCCTTCTCCTCATTACAGTTACTATTTATTTATTTATTTATTTTTGTTGTTATTGTTATTAAGATTATTTCAATTATTCAGTTATTATTTCAATTATTAAACTGTTTTTAGCTCAACCCACACATTTTACCCTTTTCTGATTCTCCTCCCCATCCCACCTGGGAGGGAGGGGTGGAGTGAGTGAGCAGCTGCGTGGTACTTAGATGCTCTCTGGGGTTGAACCAAGACAAGATGTGGGCTCCTTGTGTCTCATGCACAGGTAGGTACACAAGCACATTATTTCTGCAATAACAATGTCTTCTGCCTCTGTTATCAATGGTCTAGAGTGACTCTTAGTGGCTTGGGTTTGGGCAAGAGATGTGCTGACAGGTTATTTCAGCACCTTTCATTACCAATGGTGGTTATGCCCTCCAGTTTTAAGTCAGTGCTGTTGTGATAGTTATTACAGGGACTGTCCTGGGCCACTGGTTGCAAATGTGTTGAAAGTAAGTTCCCCAGACTGTGCAAATGAGGAGGTCCAGCCTTTTTGACCATTATATGTGTCAAGTTTTGCAGACTGACCATTTACTTCAGCTGGTGGGATCTTCTATGTCATTCAGTTTCTTCCCACAGTTATTTTTATTTGTTAACATCTAAACATTTTCTAGTATTTCATTACAAAAGAAACCTAGAAAAGCCAGCTGGGTCATATCCCTCACATTGAACTCTTTTGATTAGAAGAGTATGAGATATTGTATGTGGGTTTTTTGTTTTAATGAAAAACTAATAAAGGTTCTGCTCTGACTTTGGTACAGTAATGGGTATGTGGCTACTTGAGGCTTCACTGGATCACCGAAATAGTTTTGAAGGCAAATATATTTTTATTAATATAGGAGGGTTTGTTTGTATAGTATTTCTGTGCTATACAATGTTATTAATACAGTATGCCTGGCTTCACAGCTTGAAGCAGCATATTTTCCATAGTCTTATCTGGTGGTGTAGTATGGTTTTTGATTCTAAATCTGTTTGAAGGAAACACTATAAAGAGGTTTCTGTTCATGGCAGAGCATGGGTGGTTTTGTTAGAAACAAAGACTATTTACACTTGCAGTTTCTAAGCTGTTACACAGAAGTCTGAATGTGTTATATAAAATTCCCCTCAATCCTACTTTCTAACTTAACTAAATGTTATAGGCAGCTGTGGTAGAAATGGGTTCTTTTTGGTGAAAGAGAAACAGGAGGAACATATTTATATCAATGCTGCCCTCCCAACAGATTATACCAGTCCATGGGACTGCTATTTATACATACTTCTCTGAGGAAAACATTGAAAGAAACTGTAACTTCTAGTGGTAATGTTGACTCACCTGCTTTCCTGACTTTCTCTAAGGCAGTGGAGTTCTGGTGGGATCACAGCTCCAGGTCCATCTCCTGTGTAAATGGGATTTCAACAGACACCATTTGTTGGAGTATAACTCAGCACCCTCAGGCACACTTTTCATTTAACACTGAATGGGCAAGACAGAATCCCTATTTGAAGGAGGAACCCCTATTTGAAAGGGGAAATGATGACTTTTTGTTCAAGTGTTTAATTGAGAAGTATCTGATTTGGCAATGAATCTGCTAACTAGTCTCCTTAGTCCACAAGCATTTCAACTAAATGTAATCACTCTGACACCAGGCTGTGGTGAGTGCTCTTTGCATGACTGGTAGTACAGAAAGAATTGATTTCCCATAGTCTGGTAGCTAAGATTTCATTTTTCATCAAGAAATCTCAATTTCTGCAGAGACATTCCTCTTCCCAGACTGGACAAGTGCTGGGCATACTCAAAAGCAGCCTGGCTTTATATTGTCCTAAGAGGTCTATTGGACCCCCCACCCGATGAGGTGTCAACAGAAACTGAACAGCAGCACCAAGGGGTGGCTGTACATAGCTGCAGAAATTTTCACACCTGGCAGAGGCACTTGGCTGGAAATGCCACCTGCCAAATTTTTTTCCATTTCACACTAAATTTCCCCTGAAAACTCAGTGCAGATGTATTTAACCTAGTTTATAGTGCTGAGATTGTGTCGTGGTTTAACCCCAGCTGGCAACTAAGTACCAGGCAGCTGCTCGCTCACTCTCTTCCCCCACAGTGGGATGGGGAGGAGGATCTGAAAAAGGTAAAAACCCGCGGGTTGAGATAAGACCAGTTTAATAACTGAAATATAGTTAAATATTACTACTACTACTAACTGTAATGGAAAGGGAGATAACAAAAAGAGATAGAGAAAAAAAACTCAAGGAAAACAAACAAGTGATGTACAATTCTGTTTCTCACCACCTGCTGACAAAAGCCCAGCAGTGATCTGCTCCCTCCATTTTGTATGCTGAACACGATGTCCTATGGTATGGCCAGTTCAGATCGGCTGTCCTGGCTGTGTCCCCTCCCAGTTTCTTGTGCCACTCCAGCTCTCTCGCTGGCAGGGCCCAAGAGGTTGAAAAGTCCTTGACTTAGTATAAATGTTACCCAGCAACAACTAAAACCATCAGTGTGTTATCAACATTGTTCTCATCCTAAATCCAAAGCACAGCACTGCCATCATCTACTAGGAAGAACATTAACTCTATCCCAACCAAAACCAGGACAATGAGAACTCATGCATTCTGGTTAAAAATAAAATGTGCATTAAAAATTCTCACACTAGCCATTTTTTAAGGTTTTTCCCCATCCTTCCCTACACCAAAGATTTCCAGGCAACCTACCATGGCTACAGGCTTGCAGCTCCTCTCCCTTATGTTGCCAATCAGCTGATGAGCTTGGGCATGCCCAGTGCTCCTCGGAGAGGGCTCTTCTCTGTTCTGGTCCTTCCAGCCTGGGGCAGTGCTCCCTCTGCTCTGCTCTTTCTTTTCCTCTGGATTTCCAAGGAAGGAGTTACAGTGGTGGCAACAATTTCTTCTGTAGCTCATCCATACATGGGAAATGCAGGGAGCCAGATCCAGGGGTTCCATGTGATTTAGTATGTATGTGCAAGGAATTTTTTTCTTTGTAGCACTATCAGTGGGATGGAAGAGTGAGGTAGGATTAGTATTCTTGGCCTGCACTTGAGTAGAGATGGAATAATTCTTTACAAAATATAAAGGATGGGATTTAGTGGGCGGTTGAGGGTATATCTTAATTAATCTCTCTGCCAATTATAAGATGGAACTTCTAATTAAGATGACCCCAAAGCAATTACTCAGACTTGTGTATTTACATTAATTAGACTACCAATGCATTAAGAGTAAGATTATGACTTTGCAGAAAACACAAAGTCCATTTTCCTTGTTAAAGTACTTCACTACCTAACTTGTACTGAGGGAAGATGTCGCAATATTGCACTACTTCCATGATGCCATTTATTTTGTCCCTCAGGACTTCAGGTCTAAAACAAAGTTAAGAGGATGATGTTTGTGTTGAATTGATGGGTCACAACATTCTCCATCATTATGGGGAGGGTTGTTGTAGAAATATTTATTTGTTATGTGAAGTGGAAGTCCTCTCCCAGGAGACAACTGCTCTTTTCCCTCTTACTTTAGTATTCACCAAACTAACACCTAATCAAGTATGATATCACTACTGCTATTTTGCATATGCATTTGTAGTTTATTCTTTTCTAAAGCAAATCTAATCTACTCATAACCACTTAATTACCCTGGTGAATAAGTGCAAGTTATCACCATAAATACTGTTGGAAAAAACGAACAGTCCATGGGCCATGAATCAGCAAGATATTTAAGCACATGCTCTCAACAGAACAGCTTGGATGATTCAAGAAAGGCAAATGGTTCAGGAGATGGGCTTCCTGTAGCAGGCAGTTTGTTGAACTGAGGTCGCAATGGCCCTAAATTGATGGAATAAAGTAACCCCGAATGACTTCAGTCGATGTTTTTTCAGTGAGGGAATGTGCCTTTAGAATCGGTGAGGGTTTAAATGGCTGTACCTTTTGTAAAAGTGAGTGCGGTTGGCTAGCAATGATAGAAAATCCAGGTACGTGTTTCTTCCAGTATCTGAAGTTCCCATTTCATAAGCTGTTGTAATTCTTTTCTAGATTAGGGCACCCACAACTGCTCTATTTTATTTAAGGTGGCAAGCAGAATTTTCAGACTACCTGCAATCCACCAAGTACCTAGAAATTTTACTTCTCTACTTGGTCCCTGACCTTTTTGAGGTGGAACTTCAACTACTTCTTTATATAGTGCTTGCCACACTGCTGCTGCTGCTTCTCCCACTTTTCCAGAGGCAGTCCCTCTAATTAGAATATCATCTATATATTGGGACAGTTTCACATCCTGAGCAAGTGAGACTGCCCGTAAAAGTTCAACAAGTGCAGCATGAGCAATTACTTGTGAACATTTATATCTCTGTGGGAGTTTATTACAGGTATATTGTATACCTTCCCAAGTAAAAGCAGATTTCTCTTTATTCTCCTCCTGTGAGGGGACCAAAAAGAACATCTCTCTGATATGTAGTACTGCCATCCATGAATGTGCAGCTGCTTTTAGTGTGGATGTTGAAACTGCAGTATTGGGTACCACAGCAGTTAGCAGAGCACTGTAGGTATTTAGGTGCTGATAATCGATTGTCAGATGCCATCTCCCATCTTGCTTTCAGACTGGTCAGATGGGTGAATTGTACGGGGAGTGGCTTCTGGAACTAATGTGCCATTTGTCCAAGTCTGCTTTTATATCAGCAGTTCCATTTCAGGCTGCAGATGAAATCAGATACTGCGGGACATCGGTAATTTTTTGCGTCGGGGAGTGCAGGACTGTGCAGCATATGCATACTGTAGCCTCTCGATTTCTGCTGTGGTTGAGGTTGATTACTTGAACCAAAGGACCACATGCAGCCATCTTGCAGGTGCCCATTTTGTCCAGTCAAGACATCAACACCCAAAATATTTTCATTGTGCTTTTCCATCACAAAGCAAGTGGACGACATGCGCTTCTTGCCCAGGAGCTGTAAATTAACTTTTGCACTTTGGTGTGTAACACTTGCTGTTTACTCCAGTGACTTCAAAGCTTTGCTGTCTAGGTTGCATGGCCAGCTTCTCAGTATCCTGTTATGTTAGTATTGAAATTTGTGCTCCTGTATCTATTAGAAATTTTATCAGTTCTTGTTGCGAGCCAACTGGAATTCACATGTAAGGACCTCCTTCATTTAGCCATTGGTAGGCTTCTACTTGCCGGACAGACAGGACAAGTTGCCATCCTGGTGCTATTCACTTTTTGACTTCAAGGTTGGCAGTTCCCCTCTAAGAGGTTTAAAAGGATTTTGGCCTCCCAGTGGAATCTGTCGGTGGCGGGACATTAGGGGATTGTTTAGTTTCCCTATTTCCACTTAAGTTGTGGAATGCTTGTATTAAGATTGGTATTATACTCATCAGTCTTCCCTGCATTGCTGCCTTAGGAACACCTAACACTAAAGCTTTTCTCCATAACTTGCTTCTCCTTTCTTGAGCCTCTACTCACAGGTCTTTGTTTTTATATTCTGTTTCTCTGCCTCCCAGTCCTTGTGGGCGTGTTTGTGTTATGGGTCACACTTGTGGTTTTCCACTCAGGCTCTTGGCTTGATTTCTCGGTCAACAGAGAGTCCCACCCCATTTCACAGCCACGGTTTACAATGCTGTGCATTAATTCTGCTGTGTAGGGAGCTGTCTGTGGGGATCACCACCTAACTCCACATTGCTCCCTGTGTCTCTTTTCATCTCCTCCCGTTTTGCAATTAAATAGGATTTGAGAACAGCAGGGGCTCCCGTAATTAGTGGCTTTAACACAGTGTGATCTCTACTAGCAAATGTTGGGGTATCACTGGATTTTCCCCATTTGTGCATAGCTTGTATGCAAGTAGCTTTGGTGATGCTAGTGGACAGCCCACTTAGGGAACAGATGAGAATCACAGAAGGTTAACCACAACCGAAGGCACCCATTCCCCCAGCCCAGTAGGCTGCTCTGCTGGTGATAGAATGGGCTTCATCTGCTGGGTCGGGTGCTAGGTTTAAGAACACTCTTCGACCCCAATAATCATTTGCTTTGTCTGTGTTCTAACATAATTTGGTCACCGCCACTGAGGCAGACACAGTATGAGTACTCGGTTTCAATTTCACCTGGCTTTGTGCCGTACTTCTCCTGTAAGCTTGCCAGCTGTAATGCAGCCCATGGAGTGCTTTGTGTATTGCTGTCCAGCACCCCAAGGTCCTTCAGAGGATTCTGCTTTAATGCTGGGTCTAGTCTTATATTCACAGCAGTCTGAAAGGGGCAGGGGGTTAACATTTCCTTCATCATGGTTATCAGGATCACCCCAAATATCACCATCCCGGTCCTCTGGGGACCCTACTGGTTTTCTCATTTGCATGGGGATAGGAGGGCATGGAACTCACATGAGCATCAGCTGGATCTTTCTTCCAAGTTCTTTTTTCTCCTTTTCTTCCTTTAACTGCTTCCATAGCTGTTCAGTTTGCAGAGACAGTAATAACTGAGCTACCTGCCTGCCTTCTATTTCCTCTGTTAGATCTTGTCTCTCTCTATTATGGTTTTTCCTTTCCTGACAGGCAGCTTCCAGGCAGGTGCCTAACATCTTACAAATAATTCTTTTTCCTTCACCTCCTTTAATATTTCCCCTTACTAATTTAGACTGTTCTTCAATAGCACCCCAGTCATGACAGTGGTCACAAGCCCCTTCTGAGAATTTGGGATTCAGACTTACTCTGTGCTTCCATAAGTAATCGGTGATCCTATATGCCATCCTGCTGACTATGTCAATTTGTCATGTATGGGTGATTTAGATCGCTTAAAGAACCACTGTCAAAGGTATTAACAAAGTTCATTGGCAAGATGCACTCTATTACTGCACTGCACAGTCATTTGAACAGTGATTCAAAACTACTAAGGCAGAGTCAAAGGTACCAAAACACAAATCCAAGTTACCATAATACAAGGTTATAGGTGATATCAGTCACTTACCAAAGATCTGTCACTGGTTAAGGGTCTCTTTGCCTTGCAGAGAAGCCTTGAGAGGTGTCCCAGCCCAAGGGGAGATCGCGAGAGGTGTCCCAGCCTAAGGGGAGATCGCGAGAGGTGTCCCAGCTGAAGGGGAGATCATGAGACGTGTCCCAGCCCAAGGGGAGACCGCCGCCGTGCAGCCAGGCTGCTTGGCAGGGAGAGCACAGAGAAGGCTCACTTAGGCTGACATATCTATGGAATAAAAGGGTTGGCTCATAGACAAATTACAGGAGTGGGAAAGGTATGCATAAGACTCCTAGTACCCACAACTTTCTTTGATCCTTGATAAATGAGTCTCGGAAAAGCTACCTGCTACTTATGTGTTAATCACATGATCGGTGTTCCAAGCTAATATGCATTGATGCTCACGGTGTCAGTCTGCTCCTTTTTTAAAAGAACAGATTGGAACTAGAGAAGTTCTTGATCCGGTTACACCTTAGGGCTTTACCTCCTTTGGAGCCTGTACCAAACTACCGCTAGTTTGGTTAAGGAGTGGAGTGCATCTGTCACAGTCCCAAAGTTCATTGACAAAAATAGTCAGGACCAGGTATTTCCATATTAGTCTGAATTAGTCATTTCAACATTTCAAAAAATTACACTTCTTTTATGCGGGCGAACATTTCTAAACTGTCAAAAAAACCTTTCAGAGTGCTTGGAGTTGGTGTTCATAATTGCTAACAACGTTGTGTGATGCAGCAGAGGTGTGCTGTACTCTTTTTAAAATGTTTACACCTGTCAAATTTGTATTTTACCTGCTATAGGTCTCTCAGTATTTTAACAGAAAGACAGTCAAAACAATCTGCAACTGAATTATTGAGTGAATGAAAAATATTGTGGATAATAAAATTATTTTTTACATCATCACCTGAGACAATATCCTCTGACATTTATACAATTTTAAAGAATATATGTTTTGAAAAAGAGCAGGTTGAAAATCCGGAATGACTTGGAGCTCCCAGTATGCCCTCTGGCATTTTTGCATTCAGGAATGTCCAGCTGACATCCAGGGAGGAGGTAGGGAGGGAATCACATAAATATTTCCCCTAAAAGAAGTGGAATCTACCTTAGTTTCAGGCTCAACACAAGTACCAATCTGCCTTTGCTTCACATACCCCTCAAAGTCTCTGCTATTCAACTTTTCTTCTGCAAAATTGCATGAAACCATACAAAGCCATGCCCACTTTTCATCTTCCAGTTACTCTAAGCGCTAACATACATTCTTTTTGCTGTTTATCCTATGTCCTGACCTAAAAAGTTTTTTGAAATAAGGCAAAATAAAAGCAGCTGGAGATTGGAGCAGCCTTACTGATTAATCTCTGTGTGGTTCAATATAAAGTGTTCTGAAAATCAGAATCTAAATCTGTTCACATTTAAAATGCCAGAATTGGACTATGTTCAAGCCATTAATAGACTATGGGTATTATATCAGCAACAGAGGAGAAGGAGAAGATACTACTGGAACTAGAGAATGTCTGGAAGGGTATGGGCTGTAGTATCTCTTTTGACCCAAGTAGCAGAATCAATATTTAATCTTTTGGAGAGTACTCTGGTTAAGCAGGAAAAAATGGTGGAACTGCTGCATTTCTATTTATTTATAAAAATGTACAAAATACTGCTTTCTTGAGCATACAGTGAGGCTGGTTTTTTGTGTTTACAGCTCCAAAATTTGTTCAGCTGTCGCGTTACCTCAAAAGCCTACTTCTTTAATCTGTTGTCAACGTCAAACCCAGGCATTGCTCAGGCTGTACAAAAACATGTGCTGCCTCACTCTTCCATGTGAGCAGTCTGCCATAGCACAGATACATACCCCTTCCCTTAACAATACAGTACGTAGAAGAGATCCTGAAGCACACAATATTGAAATCTTTGTGATCTCCTACAGTTGCCTTTGGCTGTGGAAAGGACCACGTATCTCCCACAAATTTCTTAAATGAAAATAAACCCAAGCATTTTGAAAGTTTTAATCCAACCTGTAAATGTAGAACAAGCAAAAGAAAGAGATTTCCTCTGCAAGGCAGTAAGTTGTTTATCAAAAACAAAGCCAGAATTAAATTTTCTTCTAAAGCATTAGATTGTCGAAGTTGGATACCAATTTCAGTCACTGAAGTGTAAAGAAAAGGAATTTTAGTATTGCTTTAACTGTACATTTCAACCAACCATCGTTAACTGTGGCATCACTTCTGACTTCTCCATAATGTGTGAGCATGTGTATAGATGTATATGCACACTAGATTTCTTACTGGGTCTAGGCAGTGGACAAAAATTATCTGCTGGCATGAAGTGCTCATTTGCATAATGGCAAATAGCACAATCCACTGGGATTTACTCTTAAAAAGTATCCCACACTCCATTCAAACACACTTTACCAGTTTTCAAAAGTAATTTTTCAGTTTTCTTATGTTGCACTTTCTTAAGATACATAAACCTTTCTTCCCCACCCCCTGCCTCCTCCCTCTCATTTTAAAGTTCTGGTGGCACATTCAGCTTCCTATCTTCTTTTCCTAGAGATGATGTTTCCACCCTGAGCATCTGTGAGCAATGCCAAACAGAGAATTATCAAGGTTGCATAGCATAGGGACAAGCTATTTCACAGTTGAATAGTTCTAAGCTCTCCAGGCAAGAAGATAATAGGAGTCATGGCCATGAAGTGACTTGGTTCCTTCTTTGGGGGGAAAAAATCCATCCCTACCCAAAGGTGATACAAAATACAGAAAAATACAGCAGAATACAATTGTATATATATTCTTCTCATGAAACTTTTACTCCTAGTGATGAAGGGAAGGGAAGGGGGGGGGGCAGGGAGAGAGAGAGAAATCGGTTTTACTGGTTCATGTATTATTTGATCTGCTATGGTAACCTTCCAAGAAAGAAGTGAAAAATCAGGTTTGCAATAATTCACTATAGAAAAGAATATTGCCTTTATCCCATAGTCAATTTACTTACCAAAATTAATGCACAGGCACTCTAATTTCATAATATGGAATACCTTAGATCACATTGAAATCTAGTAAACTTTAATGATATTCATCTTTCACAGCCTGGATACAAAGACTGTCAATGGCCTTATGAAATTGTACATTGGAATACAGCATTCTGTCCAGAAAACTATGCAGCTATAAAGCAAAAGTGCAACATATATTCACCTAGATTTTCTTTCTAGTAAATTAATGCAAGTCTTTGATTTAAACTCAGTTACGTTGTAATATATCAGGTGAGTCTGTCTAGGTATTATAAAGAGGTCCGGGACTGGTAACAGCCTCTGGAAAGGCTGTTACCCATGTGTTAGCATCCAGACAAGACTGAAAACAAATCAAGGGTCAGATGAAAGTGTTGGCACTACAGTGAGAGACTTCCATTTTAAAGAAGCTAGTGAGCCACTGTGGACACGGTCTTGAATACAGCTAGTTGCCTTAAACAGAGCTGATAGTTCTTTCAACAAGAATAAGGCAACCATATGCCTGGCACCACAGCCCCCTGGAAACAATTTACTTGTTTGGTGGTGGCTGGGAGGACATGGTCCCAGACCCAGGACCGCTGCCATGTGCTGTACAAACATACCACTGATAAGGTCTAACCCAAACAATTGACTTTTTCAGATGACTTCTCATATTGTGGTATATTCAGCTTTAAAGGAAAAGACAAAAAACAAAACATGGGACACCCTCCTGCCCAACCCCTGCAATGCCATGATGTTTTCAACACGGAAAAAACATCCAAACTGACCCTCGTGTTCCGCTCATCACTAACCGTCGTAACAGGAGTTACAGTGCATTTGTCATCTTTCTTGAAGTCTGCAGCACAGAAGTATTACTTGTGTCTATGCTTTTTCATACCCCAGCTCTCAAACAACTACTCACCACTGAGATATTCCATTAGTGTCACGCTGGGAATGGAATATGTTTCTGGGTTTTGTAAGTTGGCTTTGAACCAGAGACTCGTAGCTAGTCTTACACTCAAGATTACGGTTCATCTCACAGTCAGAAGGCAAAGTGGATGTGGTGCATTTCAGCACTTGCCCTGCCTATGAAGTTATGCCATGTGCTGCCTGACACCCAGCTGCTTTGATCCCGAATGCGCGGTGAAACAGCCGGTACAGTCAGACCAGGGCACGAATTGTGACTCGGTCAGTGTTTGTCCCCTGCTCCTTGCTGGCGTAAGGAGCAAGCAAGCTCACACCTGCTTGTTAAGTACCTTACTCCCTGTTACGGATACAAAGGAGAAGTTCTCCATCTCTTTGTTTCTTTACCCTGCCACCTACCTGAGCCGACGAATGTCCGACAGGCTCAGCGACAGCGTGACTGAGCAGCAGCCTAAGGAAAGGGAATTTCTTTTCCATAAGCACCTCTTTTCTCTGCCAAATAGGTTATAACAACACAACCCAAAAAGATTATCAATTGGTTGTGACAATTATTATTTGAATGTTTACTGTTATTATTTGAGGACTGAAGATACTATTTTCAAGTACCGAATGCACAGAAGGGCAGGATTGTGAGCTGTCTCATCTTTAAAGTGCTCTCTAATTCCCTTTTAGAGCTCATCTAGCATTTTCAGAGACTTTAGTGAAGTGTAGCGCTACTAATCTCTGATCAAAAGGGTGAGAGTCAAATCAGAAGCTGGATTTAAGTTTTATTTCTTCATTTTTATATGTGGAAGATGTTGCATTTTTTATTCATTGCTCTGTGGTCAATCTTAGAGGAAAAGATGACCTTACATAATTTGATTAATGCTCTGGTTGTTAAAAGTTTACAGATCAGCATTTATCTCCATTCCCTTTGACCGCTGAGTCACACAGCTTACATTTTTTGAACTTTGTACCTTCTTTTTTAATTTTCAGTAGAATCTTCTTTTAGGAGTGGGGTAATTAACTTCAAAGGGACTGACTGCGGGGACCAGTGATTGACTGTTCAGGGAGAGGGGGATGTAGCTGGTGTGGAGACAGGGAGAGCAGCAGTGCTGTGGGGCTGTGATGTGATGTAAGCAGGAAAGCTGAAATGCCTGCTCACTAAACCGCTTAGTAAATCTGTGCTCATGACCTGAGTAAGATGAGTAAAGAGCAAAGGCTTTATTGATGTTTTTCTTTTTTTAACATGCACCTATTTGCTTTTACTCATACGATGATCTAATGAATCACAGTGCCATGACTGAAATGAAAAGCAGTAGCACTACAGGCTATCATTAGCTGCCATTGTTTCAAAAGAGTTTATGTACATTCTGGTAAGCAACAGAGTGAGCTGCCTGTCCTCAGAAATGGCTTTCCAAAAAGACCATTCAGAAAACTCAGTCATATCAGATAACACTCTGCAATGAGCTTCACTGACTTTATCTGAGAGGGAGGTATTATTCAATATGGTTAATGTTAGCAGAATGTTGTCCATGGTCAGTCAGAAGGCAGTCTATTCTAATTATTAATAATAATAGTAGAGATATGTCTAGAGTTTATGTCAAGTTTATCGGGTCCATCAATAACAGATCTAGCAGTGAGGGTAAGCCTTGCTACAATACAGCATTCCTTCCATGTTAATGGAAAGGAGGTCTTCATGGTCACCATTGAGACCCACCTCCCATCCCCTTCACTTGTATTGTACGTGCCTACCAAAGTGACCATAAAAATATGAAAGCATTATATAGCATCTTTGTGTTACTGTAAATCATTATACAGAGTAAAAGCAAGGTTGAGTTGGGACCAAATTAACTCAGAAAACATTTTCAAAACATATTCTGTGATAATAAGGACAGAGAAAGGAAAAAAAAAAAAGACCTTTTGTTAGTTCCCATTTATTTAATGATGATATAAACTCTGAGCTAGCTATTTTGTGTGTCAGAAAGTAATCGTGCATGACCAATTTTTGCTTATGGAAGAATTTTACCTTGTGGCTACATTCTGCTTAAGATAATTTCAAGGAATACTTTTATCACCTACAGGCTTTTCAATGGTTTGTTCACTTATTGAACAAGTGGAGGAAAAAAGACAAGAGGCTTTGTTAATATATATAATAACCTTCTGAGAAAGTCAGGATTCCTATAGGACATTTAAAGGCCTTGCAGGCCTTTTCAGTGCATACGACCACATCCCATGCTTCCCAGTAATGTGCTGAAGAGCTACCAAACTCCTGAAAGATACTTCTGCCTCACAGACACTTGCATTATTAGTTTTCAAATCAACTCTGGCAGCCAAGTGAAGAAACAGCCTGCTGCCTTTTGCATATCCCTGAGAAATGGACTGGAATGTCCTGGCCCGTGTTACAAGGAATATGAAATACAAAAGCATTAAAAGTCTAGACTTGAGACATTTTTATAGAATCATCCTTGACTCAAAACAGGCTAAGACCAAATAGCCCTATATTTAATGTGGCTTCTAGCAGTGTCTGTTGAGCTGATACTTTTATTTTTACACATCTATTGGACATTGTATTTGCTTTTCAGTTCTGCAAAGGTCATATTTGCTTTGCACTGTGCTAGTTACTGAAGTTCATGAGACTCAAAGCATGTGCAACCAAATGCTTTAAAGTTTTGCAAGCTTAGATTACCTCTAATTGCCCAGGCTGTTCAGGCCTGAAGAGTAGAGATGAGGCACTAATGTATTTTCAGCTGCAGAGACTTTTTCTAATGTAGAATTATACAGCTGGTTTAGGTTCTTATGCATACTGGAGACTACCTTTATTAATCATCAATATAGAAATTAATGATGTATATAATACTTAATGTAAACAATGGAATTACTTGTGGTTCCCCGTAATAACCAAGATCAAAATTCATATAAATGTCCTGAAAACTAGCCCAGGTTTCCCACAATGGCCAACTCTGTTGTGGAAAAAAACCCAATCATATGCATTTGCTATTTCATGTTTACTAGTTTCCTGTACTGTACATTTGATTCAGTAGATAATTGACATCTCAAAATTAAACCCTCTGTAAAGCAGGAATCAAAATAATTGTACCTACACCAAGAAACCTGTGTGTTACATGGATTACATCTCACAAAATTAAAAAATTCTTATATTAATCTCATGTATTTCCTTTTTACCTGTGCACACCAAATTAAGGCAGAGTGGGAATCTCTAATGCATTATTTAAAGGGCACTGAAGCCCAGGGTGTAGCTTTAAAAAGTCATTTGTAAGATACAGTTTGTTAACGTGATTTTTTCATTATATTTTTAATAGCACTCAAATAATACAATGTGCTAACCTTTTTTTTTTTTTTTTTTTTTTTTTTTTTTCAGCACTGACCATGTAACACTTAAAATGTGAAAAACGTGTCAGGGTGAAAACAATGCTGATCAAAATTAAAGACAGATGATGCAGGATTTTAAATAATACAGCTAGTACTAGCAGCCTTGCAATTACCAGGCTAGTTCTTAGGAATTACTTTTAGTTCAAGATAGATAACAATAAGGTAATTTTATCTTTTCTTTTCACTCCTGCCACTCAAAAATACGCTAATATTTGAGATATCTCAATATATAAACAAAAAATGCAGTATTTGAACTCTCTTATACTAAATTGGTGGAATTTTTAGATAATTAGCAAAAACAATGGGCCCAGGTACTCCACTTTATGCTGTATACTATGACTACTATGTTAATATTAGTATTAATATTTAGTTAATAAATATCCAAATGTTTCATTGAGGTTCTTTATGTTTAGGCATTCTAAAAGATCACTTGGAAGCTCCACACCTTACTAAAACTGAAGTTTTCATTAAACCTGTTTGAAAATAAGCCTTTAAAATGTGTATCATTCCCTGGCTTGCTCCCATTCCTTTTCCAGAGGTAAATTAAAGGGGAGGAGCAAACATACAAAGAGAAAGGTGATAAAACCGAAAATAAATTAAAAACCATACATTTCTATTTTCTTTTCCTCAAAATTACTTGTACATTTTACAAACCACTTATAAAGGCTAAAAAGGGAGTTTTCACATGAAAGCGTAAGAAAGGAATAGCTTTTTTTATAATAAGTTCTACATTTCTTTTGTAATTGTAAGTGGGGAGCAAAACAAGTGAGAAACAATAAAGGAAGGAAGGGCTGCTGTGGATTTCCATGATTTCTGCTGCTGGGTGCAGCACCAGTTCTTACCTTTGCCTTTCCTATCCACATCTCCATGAGCGCTGAGGACTCTGCAACCTGCCTTTTATTCCTTTTAAACCAGGAGAGCTGACTGCAATTTCTATTTCAGCTCACCTTCAGCCTCTGCCAAGGGAATGAAAACAAGAATTGAACAAATTCTGTCCACACCAATGTAAAATCATTATATATATATATATATATATTTAAAATGGAAATATAAACATCTCAAAATTTGTGCTCTGCCAACACATTCACACATCTTCTGTTGACTGACATTACCTCTGACAAAAGCCAGTTAGTAGGAAAGGCTTTAGAAACCCTTCTGAATAACATTCCTTACAAAACTTCAGTAAGACAAAATCAGCTACACCAGAGTTCAGGTGAACAGGGCACATACCTCAGTATATTTTCTTTTTTTTTATGTGGCTATAGAATCCTGTGCAGTTGGCTGTTGCAGAACACTTCTTTCAACAATTCATAGTATTTCTTAGGGGAAATATAACTGTGGCTTTTTTCCTGCTATTTGGCTATGAGACCCAATGAATATGTCTTTCCCATAGGCAAATGGGAAGTTAATAATTTATATGAAGATCAGCGTAGTCCTCTCATGCAGCTTAAGGTATTTTTTTACAATTTAAATGCCATTGTATTGCCAGCACAATGGGTCAAATTTGCCCAAGGGGATTTGATGGTGACAGTGATAGGAGGGCTGGGACAGGCTCAGAGCAAGGTAAATACCTTGAACAAATGGGAACCAAGACAATGACTTCTGCAGAGGACGTAAACACATCTCAGAGCATCCTTTAATATTTTCATGTTTAATCTGGATAAGCAAACGGCGAAATCAGCTATGACTTGCATGACACACATTTAATGTAGGGACAGTGACAAGCAAAGCTTGAAGACTCTGAGCCTCGCTGACTAAGCAAACGACCCTCTTTCACATTCTCTCCTGTGCCTGTCAATGCAGTCAGCTGCATTTCTTTTCCCTTTTATATTTGCACCCATTTCAATCCAGGGGCAGCAAGGCAATGAGAAGCAACAAGGAAAGTGCACAGAGAAAATGAAATTACAGAGCAGAAACACATGTTATTTTCTTTCTTTCAGAACAAAACTTAAAAAATTGCTGAGGCTTTCTCAAAGTGAGTAATGTACGTAGGTGGTGACAAGGAGTTTCAAGGCCAAAGCTGCTATGGAAAATGGGGATGAACTCATGGCTCCTCATGTGCTTAAGAGCTGGTAGACATGGAAAAGGTTCAGATCAGCCAATCTGGGCCTCATGGTTTCAACCAGATAATTCTAGACCTACATATCCAGGAGGCATGAGGAAAAAAACCTTAGGTATAATTCAGGCTGGCTGAATCTAAACATAACTCTTTCAGTATCCAAACCATATTGTTTTCTTTTGCTGTCAAAAACTTCTTTTGTCTTTTCTGCTGGTATAGTAAATTGGTCTCCAACCTGATTCAACAGACCTAGGTATGTAAATTTTTCAGGTGAAAAAGGGGTGAAAGAAATAGTTGGTATTTTCTGTACTTGCTTATTAGAAGAGAACATATGTGCTGGGGTGCTGGATTTTAAACTGTCTTCAAATACGTGTTGCCAGGAAGCCAAGGAGAATGCAAAACAAGTGTAAAATACAATCTCATTCAGCTGGGAGAGGGTAAACTGTATATTCATACACTTTGCTGACTGTACGTGAATACACACGGTGCTAAGCAGCAGTAAATTCTTCCTGCAAAATTTGATCTGCACAGATACAGTATTCAGGGTATATAGAAGGAAATTAGATCTGCATAGAAACTGTAGTTAACAACCTCCCCAAATTCTGATTTCTGTTCCACTGATTCTTTCCAACCTATTTCCTATGAGAGGATAGTACCATATTTTGGCCTTAAAGACTGACTTGTTCTGTAGTGCTGTGTTTTAAATAAGAATTTATTTCATGTCAGGGAATTCAATGATTTAATAGTCATTGCAAAGAAAGGGTAAGAACTGTTTCTGGGCTGAAAGATGAATTTAAAGCAATCATTGCTACTTTTTCCTTAGGAATGTAATTGTATAAATGTGGATTCATAGCAACATACAGTTGAAATGTGGAGGTGGGTGTTCTTGCTTAAGCAAACAGGTGTGGTATAAACATTTTTCTAATGAATACACCTATTTCTGTACCATTGTGTCATATTTATCCTTTTAAATGTATGCATTCTTTGGGGGGGAAAAAAAAAAAAAAAAAGCAAATGATGCATCTCCATGTCCTGAGTGAAATATTAACTCCTTAGTATTCTATTTGTATTTTGAAGTCTGGAGATAAAAGAGTGCTGTGTTAAAAACATGGTGTTTAAAAATATTTTGCAATTAGTCCTTCATCCAATATAAGCAATAATGATGCTGCACATTATTAATCTGAATTTTCTTCATAAAATGAAGTTTAAACAAAGTATTTCAATGTTATAATTTATAATCAGCTGGAGATGCAGGGGAAGGAAGAATAAAATGTCTGGGCTGGTCAATGATCTGTCTGAGGAGCCCTGAGCATTTGCAGTCAAGGGCCAGTTCTGCGAGTTGTTGCAAATGCTGGTGGCTTCATGGCAGGCGCGGTCCTGCCCCTGTGGCCGGGTGAGTGGTGCTGCTCTAGCGGTTCCATGGTGCGGGTGAGCTTCCAGCCTCTCCCCCACGAACTCCCAAATAACCAGGATAAGACATGCTGTTTTTCTAGATTGGTTTTTCCTGTGTGGGATTGGGAATACGGCTGCACAGCCATGTTGGACCTGTGGGGCTGGAGGGCTGTCTTTGGCTGGATGTACTTCAGCTTAGGTGAGTAGTGAGTCAGTGGGGTGCAGGAAAACAGCTGTCACATTTATTTTCTTCACACTAGCTACTGGGAGTCATTACCAGGATCCTAATACACCAAAGTGTACTTTGAACAGAGATGATCCTCATTTATTTGTCTACATGCACTTTAAAGTGTTGCTTTGTAGTGTAAGTTACTGGCACAGAAGGAAGAGTTTGAGTTTAAATTATTTTAAGTGCAAGAGATTAAAGCTGATTTGTTAATTTCCAGTATCCTATTTCTCATTGTACCGTAGGGAACCTGGTTTTGTGAGCCAATCATCATTTTTCTTAAACATATAGAGAAATTATAAAGGATAATTAGATCTCAGGGGCACCTTAATTGTCCCAATTACTTGGCCAGTTTTGACAGTCCAATCTGATGAAGTGAGATCTGTAGACATAAGACATTTCGTGTGGTACTTAGACAATATTCATGCTAAGCTATAGTAATCAAAGTATCAATGTTTAAAAGTATATTATATGCGATATAAAGCTGGAGGGGAAAAAGATATTTGGTAATTTTTAAGAAATCCTTTACCCAGTCAGCCATCTGCATGAGATATACAGCATTAGCACTAAATCAATTATTATTAAGCTACACCAAAATTGGCAAATTCAATTTCCCCCACATTTCATTATAGCTTAGCTGCTATAATGATAGATTGGATTAAGCCACCTTTCACAGTATCTTCCAGGTATAGTCATTATCAAATACAATTTTACTTTTCTCTTTTTTGGATGAAAATTAAACAATATATAATTGTCCTAGATCACTGATGAGGTTACTGGTTCTGGTACAATAGACTATATAAAACCCTTGGCATCATAGTAGGGTGCACAGATGTTAAAAAGCCATTTCAGATTTTTTTAGGCCTAATGGACATTCTTTAGCATTAAAGGATGAAAGCCAGATATTTGAACTCACAGTGCTAATGCTAGCTTGAATAAAAAAAGAAAATAATAATAATAATAAAAAAAAGATGAAAGTGCAGAAACTTCCACTCCCTGCCACTTCTGAAAATGAAGCAACTCGCCTCTTCTGTTGGAAGGTTTTGGCTTTAGTGTGATTTAAAGAACATGGTTAATGTTGAGTACATCCTTATTTCTGTCTTACAGAGGTGCTTTCTTGCACTGAGGTCATGGGTAAGTATATAAATATAAATAGAGGCTTTCCACTTCTTCTGTCTGAAATGCCCTTACACCTCTAACATGGTTTTAACATCTTGCCTAGATCAGTAAAATGTTATTCTGGAAATTTTATGCAACTGGCAGTTGCATGGAAGTAATTGGATCAGATATAAAACTGATGCTCTTTCACAAAGTTATACTTGGGTAATCAAGGAGAAGGCAACCATAAATTAAAGCAAAACTTTAATCAAATTCCCTGGTCCCTAAACCTCCAAAATAATTATTTAAAAATCTCACCTTTTTACAAGAAGAGTCGATGAGGAGCTAATAAAAATATCTGTGTAAAATGCACATAGTTTGAATACCTTTGTAAAAGAGAAGTATCCAGCTTCTTCAGCCCAGGGTCCTCACTAAATGTGACCAGAAAGAGAAACAGGTTACATGTGATAAAAATAAGCAGCAGTATTCGGTGTCTCTGAAATCATCAGGGACATATCTATGCCCACATTGAAACACAGCGCAAAACACATCTCCATGATGAACTACTAGTACAAGGCATAATCTATAGCCCCTGTTCCTAACAAAGATGTATTCATCATGTGAAATAAATGTGGTAATACAGTCAAAGGCTTGCTACTGAGCCATTCTTGCCAGTGCACATATCATCTATCACACTGATACCCACAGGCAGATTAGCTCTTGAAGAAAAGATCATCCTCATGCAAACCCTTACATTACTCTAAGCCATTCTAGGCAAGCAGTAGGGTGCCTGTCCAATACTTTTCTAACAGGTAAGTTTTTTCTGGAAAAAAAGAAATTTTTAAAAGCAAGGAACATAACCATCCGATTCAAGGTCCAGCTCACCTCTGTTTTCTGCTCTGATTCCAGAGATTAGCCTTTTTATTTTCTACAGAGAGATTAGCAGTCAAAAATAAACTATATTTTCATTGGCTAAATCATTTACAAGCAGCTTAGGTCTTTGGTCTTAAGGCTTCCATGTAACTGAACAAAACTCTTCTTCAATTCCAAGGGCATTAAAGCAGAATCTCTGTGTAAGCTGGTTCTGCCACCTACACATTCCTGTCCATTAGAAACCATTACAGACAGATGTAAAAACTGTTATCAGACAGAGAATTATGTCTTTCATATAATTCTTAGGGAGGATGGCATATTTTACAATTTCTTTGGACTCGGGCTACATATCTACTACATGGGAGACTGCACAATAAAAATTATGGGGCCAAAGTACTTAATGTAAAGATGTCCAATAATCTTGACGTTGCAGACTTCATGTTTGATATAGCTAAAACCCATTGAATATATATCGCATACCTGATGGATAAGCCACAGATCATCTGTTTGTGAGCCATATGAGCCACAAGTTAGTAATTATTCTATAAATAAAAACAAAATCAGGTCCTCATACCTACTATATTCAAGCACTTTTTGTAGTTTTTGTTAATCTACCTCAGTTTCAAGGCTGTTACTTAGAAGTGCAAACGTTACATTCCATCCAAAAAAACTTTATAGTCACTTAGCAGCATTGATCTTCCTGTGGGTCATTAGGATTCATGTCCATCATACTCTTGGTGGGGGGACAATGGATCAAAGGGAGAACATATGTGCTTGTGCCAGGACACAAATACATCCATTTCAATTTTTTACCAGAGATTGAAACCTGCACTATTTAAATCCTGTAGATATCAGCCAAGCATAGATCTTCCAGAGGATGAAATAGTCATGCCCAGATCTAATTCTGCTCTTCTAGTTGCTCAGTTTGCTTCCTTCTTGGCATTTTAAAATCTCCAAGTACAGTAATTTTCCAGCATAAAGAAAACTGTTCAAATATAAATAACACATGCCCATGGATTCCACTACAACTATGAAAGCAGTAGAAAGTATCTAGGCTCTTGCTTGTTCATTTGTGCCCCTTCTGACAAACATACAGCTTTTCATGTTCCTAAGAGCTCATTCCATCACAAGGGATTCGCAGTACTCTGCAGAGCCCACTCTAGTACCTAACTGGGTAACACAACTGAAAGCACACTTGGATGATTATTGATATTCACAGCCATGGATGCTTGCTGCAGAAATCCTATTGGAAATGAAGAGTCCATGCTAACGAGCTCTTCTATGCTGTCCCTTAAGGTAACTTTAAGTCCGATTTAAGTGTGCTGTACACTTCAGAGAGAGAACGGGTAGCACATGCCCTAACCTCAACTGCTCAGCTACCTTTGGGCATTGGTTTTCTAATTCACATTAATTAGCACTTAATGCTAATGACAGTGACGTTTTAAGTATTGATTCACATACAAATACAGTATTTAATTTTCTGTGATACCCAGGATGCCTCAGATAGCAAGTAGTTGGTATAATTTAATACTCTATCAAATTGATAACAATGTCACTGCTTTCACAGATCTGTAGTAATGTACAATTGAGCAGGTATCCTTATTATATTCTGTTAACGGGATTGAAAATCCCAAAGATAATTTCACTGTAATGCTTGCCTTGCATTGGCAAAGTACACATGGAAATTTCATAACCTTACTGATTTTTAATCATTACGAACAAATTCATTCATCTTCAGGGAACGTAACAAAAATTTATTGGCCAGTCAAGCTAAAAAAGGATTTAAATAGCGTTGGTCAATGAGGCTGAATTTCACCCCAGGTTGCTGTGATTTCATGGACATCTACAGGAGTCAAATAAGCCATATAAATGTCATGTTGATAGGTTTTAGTATGTATTTTAGCACGTACTGCAGGTGTTTCTGTATAGATTATTGCCAGTCCCTGGAAGCTAAAGTAAACAATGCTGAACCCAGCAAAAAAGTACTTTTAAAATAAGGCCAGTTTATAAAGCAAAACTTAAGCACTGTGATTGTAACAAGTTTTGTACATCTCCATCCCTTTTATATAATCCACTTGATATATTAATTACATTTTACCTGTGCTTTTGTTACCCATTCCTTTTTGTCTCCTTTTTCCTTACCCAGCCATCCCTTCAGGTATCTATAAAGATAAGTTATACCTTTTACTCAAGATTACATGTGGAAGTAGTGCACAGGTACTGATTGTCTTGTAATATTACAGCAATCCAAGCTCACAGTCTCTGCTTCACGATCTCCCACTTGCCTGTTGTGTGTGTATGTCTGGGAGCAGCAGCTGATGACACACACATGTAAGGACCACGATGAAAGTGGTTGGTTCTACCACATTTTTGTCTTCAGCCGATTCATATGTTTTTTTCTAAGAGAGGTAAGGTGACCTCACATTGCCCTGATGGCAAGTTATATTCATGTAACACATAAGGAGAAGGAGAAATGTTGCAGGAAAACCAGGGAAGTCTAAAGGGCAGGCCAGCAAAGAAAACAGCAAAGGAAAGCTTATGGAAAGGCCAGTGCCTCCCCTCCCAGACTGGGGACTGTAAGAACGATAGCAGCTGTTTCCTCTCTACCATGAATCAGAAGAATAAAGACTTGCTCCTATTTCTAACGTCCTCCACAAATAAAATTTTATAGCTTGTCTTAATAAAACTTCAGAAATTACTTAGATTTATATTCAGTAGAACCTGCATTAAACACACAAAGATACACAACAAAGCAGCTGATAGGGCAGGTAAAACTACTTATTCATAAAAACCCTGACGAATAAATGTTGGTATTTTGGAAAAATTACCTTTTAAACATCAGCTTTATAACTGCTACTACTATTAATTTGCTCTCTGAAAGGATGTAGGGATACTGAGCACTTCATGCTAGACACTGGATGAACACATACTGAAGTTAGTTCAGATTTTATCCAGTAAGGTGAGAGAAAACAGGTAAGTACAGTGCAGAAAACATGAAAACATAATAAGGGCAAGCTAGAAATGATCTGTCCGAAATATACTCACAGGAAAATTAAGTTTCCTAAACCCTATTTTTTTTTAATGAAGATTACATTTTTATCAGAAAACAAGTGATTTTGAAATTGGCCTAAAAAAAGGGGGTCAGAAGCAGGCTTAGCTACAACTTCCAGGAAGCATCCTCTGAAAGTAAACAAAACCTACCTCACTTTTGTCAATCTTTTGACAGCTTTGCCACAGTGATGTTTATAAAAATAGATCGGAAAAAAAAGCCTTTTGTGGTAGCTATAAGGTTTTTATGAGTCATTTTCCCGCTTATGAGGCAACTCATGCAAATGCAGCTGTAGGAAAATTGACCAACTTACATCATTGACCAAACAATGCCGCAAAACTAATTGATTTTAAGCAAATGAGTCAGCTCAGAGAATCACAGGATAGCTTGATAAGAGACAGCACTTCTGGAGACCATCCAGTCCATGCCCTGCTCAATGCAGAAACAGCTAGAACAGGCTGCCCAGGAAACATGCCCAGTTGGATTTTGGATGTCTCCAGGACTGCAGAATCCACAGCCTCTCTGGGCATCCTGTTCCAGGGTGTGAGTATCTTCACAGTGAGAAAGTGTTTTCTTACGTTTAAGTTGAACTTCCTGTGTTTAAATTTGTGCCAATTGCTTCTTGTCGTCTCACTAGGCAACACTGAAAAAAGCCTGGCTCCATCTTCTTTCCTCCCTCCATCAGATATTTATACACATGAAGAAGATCCCTGTGAGCTTCCCCTTCTCCAGGCTGAACAGTCCCACCTCCCTCAACCTCTCCTATGACAGATGCTCCAATCATCTTAATGGCCCTTTGCCACTCTGTGGCATCCACTGTTAAATTCAAAATCAATCCATTTTCCCTATCATGTTTATCATGTTTTTATTGTTCAATTATTCCCAAGGGTGAACTAAGGCTGTCCCCATCGGCACTTTCTATCCTCATTGCCATCATCTCCTGTTTTGCCTCTTTTTAATCATGCATTCCTAATTGCACAGTTTTGATTGCATCAGGGCTCCCTGGTTGCAGCGTGACTGATAACCAAGGCTGAAAACTGTTTTAGCTGCCTAAAAAAAGTAGTGGAGGAAGGACATTTCCCTTCCTTTATTTTAACAGCAATTAGACTCACCTTTCTAGTATATTTGGGAGATTAAATGTGACTGAGTTTCTGTCTTAAAGTGATTGCTAATGGTGTGCTTAATCATGTGAAGATGTGGTCTTCTACTTTTTTTAAGCAGATAGTCTCAGAACATGAATCCCATGGAGCATAATAGTGAACTATGCAGCCTGAAAAATATGCAATCAATTAGGCTAAAATATCGAAGGAAAAGAAATAATTAATAAGTCCCTTGACATTTAATGCCCATATGGGTCTGTAGACTTCTTTCAGAATAAGTACTTTGATGAGCCGGTCATGTCTGTTCTTTATTTTAATATCTTTATATTTAATTTTATCATTGAAATTCAGTTGCTTTCTCCTGGGTTTGCAGAAGAGCTGGTACCCTGCGAATTCTACAGTCCACTGGGAACTTTCTTTACTTATACTTTTGCACATGGGTAGCTTGCGGGACGATGTCTTGTAAGTCATTACCTTCAGTTTTGAGATCTATCCATTCAGCTGGGTGTACCTTTTGGTGTCTCCCTCAGGAGTATTACTGATGTCTGTCTGTCTGTCTTCCTATCTTCACTTGAGTAGGGAAGGATAGTCCAGAAATGTCTTTGCTTCCATAGATTTGGGGAGTAGACTGCTGGTGACTGGATAGCATTGGGTAAATGAGGAAAAGCGTTTCTTTGCCTTGTATCACAGCAAAATATTTTACTGTGTGCAGAATAATATCATGACAGTTCTAGTCACATATCTGAAATCCACTGTGGGGAATGTAATTCAACTAGAGACCAAAACCTACCTCATGCCCCAGTGGGGCTTACAATACAAGCATTAGGAAAGAAACTACAGATTGGTACTCACTGAAGGGAGCGCAGAAGTCATCTGTGACTCATAGTGGTGGAAGCTAGCAAATGTGATGCCCATCTACAAGAAGGAAGATCCAGGGAACTACAGGCCTACCAGCCTGACCTTGGTGCTGGGGAAGGTTCTGGAGCAGATCATCCTCAGTGCCATCACATCATACATACGGGAAAACTGGGGGATCAGGCCCAGCCAGCATGGGGTTATGGAAAATATGTACACCTTGATGAACCTGATCTGCTGTGACAAGATGACCTGCAGTTCTTACCTCAAAGACACTGTTGAAGTCATTTGTCCAGCTCTTTATCTTTCAAATGTAGGCTGGACAAAGCACCAAGACACAGATTTTAAAGATTTAAGGGTTAAAATTCCTTTTACTAAAAATAAATTAATCTTTCAGGTTTTTTGGGTTGGTTTTTTTTTTTGCTTCCCCGGGGGAGCACTTCTGGTGCATGATGCTTTAAGCTGCTTGATCAAAGAGCATTCTTTTGTACATAGGTGCACGCATGCGTGCAATACGGGCACGTACACACTTCAGAATGTGTACTTTGATATACTGATTTTAACTCCTGATAACATTTAATCTTAGAGGAAATTAATACATACAGTTTAATGTTAAACAGTTCACTTTGCTACAAGAAATAGTGTTAAACTACTGAACAGAAGAACTAGACCTTATGTTTTCCTTCATCTCCCCAAACCATCTGCAATTGTTTTACATCTTCCTATGCCCATGTTTCCTCCATGAAATGCCTCTGATGTACTGAAGCAGTAAGTTACCTGAAGATGACTCAGTAACTCGAATTCTGTCTCATCAGACAGAACACAGGAAGATGAGATTAAATGAACTGCAGGTTGGAAAACAGAAGCAAGAATAATAAACAAATAGAAAAAATGCAAATTATATGTAAATTCTCTGACACATTAGATTTCCTATCACCAGACATTAGGTCTTCTTTCTGTCTGCTTTCTTGCAGATTAGGAAAAATACATTCCCATGCAATAAAGGTCAGCCTTTTCCAGTCAAATGTAAGCATTAATTTTTAAAAAATGTGTGTTTTCTGGTTGGTTCTTAACACTGTTCTAGGCAGGGAGTATAATTGTGTCTGTCTTGCTTCTATCTCTTTTTGTTTCTTGCACAGAGACAAATGAAAATGGCATCTGCGTTGTTGCTGAGATATGAAAGTCAACACTACCTGATATAAAATAGTGATGGTAACAAAAGAACAGGTGATATTTCAGTCTAATATTTTAGTGGCATTTACTAGCATTTTAGCTTAAAATGTGTTGAATACAGATTTTTCAGACTTGGGCTCGAGTCTGACCGGATCTATACTTAATTTAACCAGGTGTACCTTATGCCTGGCGTGAATGACCAGAGCCGAGTGCCTAGACAATGTTTCTGAAACTGTGGCTTATAGCCCTTTAGTGTCATAAATGGGTCACAACAATCAAACCAGCTTCGACTTGCTGGGCACAGCTCTGTCCCCGGTTGTAGCTGGCCTCAGTAATTTTAACTAATTCTCATCCTTCTGGCCTAGGTGAACAGGGTTGATGCCAGGAATAAAAGATGCAGGTGCTGCAGGAGTTTTCAGAGCAGGAAAGAGGAAGAGGAAGGCAGAGTTATGAGAAGAGACCGGAGCCCTTCAGTGAGTCGTGCTCATAGCAGTTCTAGAAATACTGCTGTAAAGAAAATGAAATGCTTTATTTTCTACTGCATTAGTGCAAACATTCATGGACAGGCTCCCAGTTACAGCATCTGTACTGCAAGAAAGTAGAATAATAGTAGGACCTGAGACCAGAAATTATACAAAACAACATCTTGTGTCACCTTCTATTCACTCAGCCACTGCAGTGCACCAACTGTCATGGAACAAACCTGGACAACCCACTTTAGTTCTAGAGAAATACTGCTGTTGTGGTTTAACCCCAGCCAGCAGCTCAGCACCACACAGCCACTCATTCACTCCGCTTCTCAGTGGGATGGGGGAGAGAATCAGAAGGGCAAAAGTAAGAAAACTCATGGGTTAGGGTGAGAACAGTTTAATGATGTAAAGATGATGATGATAATAATAATAATGATTATGATGAAAAAGAAAATAACATAAAGAGTGAGAAATAACCCTCAAGAAAAACAAGTGATGCAAATGAAAAACAATTGCTCACCACCAACTGATCAATGCCCTGCCTGTTCCTGAGCATCACGCCCCTGGCCAGCTTCCCCCCAAGTCTGTATGCTGAGCATGATGTCATATGGTATGGAATATCTATTTGGCAAGTTTGGTCAGCCATCCTGGCTGTGCCCCCTCCCAGTTTCTTGCGCACCCCCAGCCTACCTGCTGACAGGGCAACATGAGACACTGGGAAGTCCTTGACTTAGTGTAAGCCCTGCTCAGCAACAACTGAAGCATCAGTGTATCAACATTATTCTCATCCTAATTCCAAAACAGCACTGCACCAGCTACTAGGGAGAAAATTAACTCTATCCCAGCTGAAACCAGGACAACTGCCCAATGTTCTACTTTGTAAGTAGGTGGGGAAGCTAAGTTTTGATACAAAAATAGAATTACGTATGTCTGCATGCAGATAAAGGCTAAATCTTGCAACTGAAAAAAATCCATAGGCACTGAAGAATGACACACTCACCTGAAAGTACAAGAGGCAGAAACTGAGTATTAATGTTCGCTTCCCACAGATCTTCAACTGAGTTCAAGGTCTTGGTCCTAATCTTTGTGGGCTCCACCACCTTCCCAGATCCTGGATTCTTTTCATCCACTTTGCAGAATGACATGGTGTTGCAACAGGGAATGTACATCCAGGCCAAAAGAGGATGTATGGCAGCAGAAGTAAATCTGCAGTGTGAAATTCTCCTGGGAACACAGTTCCACACAGATCCTCTCATATTTTTCTTGAACTGCTATGTGCATTTCATTGATGTGGCCTTCTCTGAAATACATACATTATAACAGATAAATTAATAGCTGTTCAACCATTGCTACCCCTCCACAAAATAACAAGAAGAGTTAGTAAACAAGGTATGACAGATTTCATTAATGACAAGCATTTCAAGCTGGAACTCCAATTCTATTGTAATGATTGGAGCATCATAGCGACTCATATGGAACAGAAACTATGTTTTCCAGCTGACTCTTAAACATAACTGCCTGAGAACACACTATTTACCTATCTAGGTCTTTGTTGTTCATGTAGAAGACAAAAAATTACCTCTACCTGCAGCCACTAGCACCTCGAGTATCAGCCCTAGAAAGTTAAATTTCATATGCAATATAAATGAAGTATGAATGTTTTACAGAGCTTGTTACACTACCCAAGGTATTCTATGCTTTCATCCAAAGCCTTTGGAGACAAAGATCCAGCTAGACAAGCACAGCTTCTATCCCAGAAAGACATATACCTGAGGTTGTTTAGATGTACCTAAACCACTGAAACCAGGACAGCAACTTGGGGCAGCAAAGCGTGGTATAAATCTCAATCGAAACAAAAATCTTTTCAGAATCAGAGTCAGGAAAATGCTGAGGATAACTATAAAGAGAATACATGAATAATATTTTATAGTTAGATGTATTTTTGTTTTCCTTCCCACTATCTCAGAACTGACTCTCTGTAGGCTCCAGATAGGAGAAGCTTGCAGAGAAAGTGATCCCAATGCCACCCCTACCCCCTCTAATCTTCTTTTATTATAATTAAAAGTCTAAATCATACAAATTAAATTTTCACAGAAGATTCTATTGTTTTATATTTACTTCCATTTCAATTCTGACATTGCAGATATGTTGTTTACTTACTCATCATCAGAGACATTGCTAAAAGGTAGGAAGTGACATGGTGGGGTAAAAGTATGAAGGAACAAAAGACAAATCTTTCAGCTGGCTCATATTAGTAACTATCAGCTGATATTCTTCCTGCAATTAGTACATGGAAGAGAAGGCACAGAAAAGAAAGTCATTAAATATCTCGCATCATGCTGCCTACAAAATATTTGATGACAATTAAATTAAAGCAATAGCCATTGAGAGGGTGCCATTGTATAATTGCAATTACCCAATGCTAGCATGTTATAAATAAAGCATTTCAATCTTCAATTTTAAAACCATTTCAATTAGAAACTAAAAATATTTTAATTACAAATTGCGTTTAAATCCATCCCAAACAGAAGGAATAAAACCAGTAATTTCTTTTGGAGAAAAATATTTTTGGAAGGGATATTTCCAAAGGATTGTTACCATAATTTTTTGGATCAGCCACTGAACTGAAAAGTCCATAAAGAACACAAGAGTGTTCTTTAACTACAAACATTGTACAGTTACTTCATATTCAATTGTGTTGCTAAGTCTATTTTTATGCTTTATATAACTAGAAATTAATTAGGAAAATATTTTTTCTTACAGGTTTCAAGAAGACTGGAGACCTGGTCGCTACCTATGCCTGTCCATGATTACATTAAATAATTAATCTAATAGGAAGAAAACTGGTTTCAAGATCCTAACTGTTGTTCACAGGTGTTGGAAAGATTCTCTAAGACATACTGTTAAACTGTAGAAGCAAATGTTTATCTGCTAAAACGGCCATTTCCAAACCACAAACCACTCACTTTTGTACATTCTCTGTAAAAGAATAGTAAGGACCGAATGCTGAGAGTTTGTACCACAGGGTGTTCGTGCCTATTAGGGTTCCTTCTGAACTTGCTAATAAAGAGGTGCAAAGCCCGCTCCCTGCACTCTGTTGTTGTTGCAGCATTCCCAGTCCCAGCTCAAAGTTACAGCTTAGTTGTTGGGGTTTTCTCTGTTCCACAAAAAAACTTTCTAATTTGCCTTCTGTCAGACCATAATTACAACAGGCATGAAACAGTAGAGATTATTTTATCAGTGTTATTAGAATAGTAAGATAAGAGAGCCTTAGAAGTGACTTTTCTTGCTGAGATGTAGAAATAATACAGAATGATTGAGGTTGGAAAGGATCCCTGAAGGTCATCTTGTCCAATCCCCTTTTTACAGCAGGTTAAAAGAACTCTGTTGTATGTTCAGGGAAAAGATTCTTTCTGTGCTCTATCTAAAATGCTATAAAAGTTTATATATTGTCAGATTTATATTCAGGAGACAAAAAGTATTTTTTTTTTTAATCTAACCACAGAACTTGGGTCTTCTGAGACTCAATGCAAAGTTCCTAATTAGCTCTTTTACCTATATATCCATTTTCTGCACGTTACTATAAAATAGAAATTGGCCATGAGAGAGAAAGCTGCTGATAAGGAACAGAATATTCAAAGATACACACTGAGACACCAATGGACAACTAGGCAAAAGGTGAGAACATAATCTAGGAGGAGGTAGGGAAGGGCAAAGAACAAATGGGCTGGCAGTTGTGCATGAAGTGATACAGTTGCATAAGGACCCTTGGGCTGATGAAACCAAGGTGCAGAGGGTGATGACTGGGACAAGTGGCTTGTTCTAGAAGGTGGCATTAGTGTCTAAGCAGCTCTTAAACATGCGTTGATTTGCACATATGCACTTGACCACTGATCCATGACCTGGGATGTGCTCTCAGACCTCAGCTGTTTATTTTCCCTTTCTGTTTGACAGCCTTTGTATTTGTCTTTAAACAAGTAATTTTGCTACGCAGTGAGACAGAAGCAAACAGAGGACATTGTTAATAGGCTATCTGCACTGCCATGGCAATCTCCTTGGGAGATAGCACAGAGGTTCAGCCAGCATGGCTTTGTCTGGCAGCCAAGTCACTTTTCAAACAGCTTGTCCAGACCCAGAAGCTTTTCCAGCAGCCTACACGCTGCAGAAGGCCACATGATTATTCTGCTTGAGAGTGAGAACCTGCTGAGCCAGAACTCTGTCACTTTATTAAGTAAGAGTTTTTGAGGAAGCTGTGTGAATTAATCAGGGAGTCAGACAGCAACTTGACTAAATCACTGAGGAAGAGTCCTACAGTAGCAATAACTTATTGTATCCCCTGCTCTAGGGGGAAAGGAACACATGTGTCAGGAGCTATGCTGACTGTATAAAATGACCTGGACAAATTACTTGGGGATCTTTTGCAGAATGGGAAACAGAAGTGTGTGTATCTCTTTCTCCCCAGAGAGCCATTGTCACAGAACAGTGCCTGGATGTTTATTTTCTCCTCAGCTGAAAATCCACAGATGAAACCAGGACATTTCAATTTGCTTCTATCCATTACACAAAGAGCAACAGAATTAGGTAAAAAGGAAAATATTCCCTTTTTAAAATTGCTGCTCTAATAGAGAAATCTGATTTGCAACTGTGAAAAGTTCCAGCTGTTTTATTCTGCAAGTGGCAAGCTTGTGCTGCCAATGGAGACTGCACAAAGCCTGCCTGGAGCCTCCAGCGTGGAACTGGGCACAGAGAAACATGGATATACTCAAGCTTAGAGTACTTAATGGTTATTAATGCAGAATCTATGGTACTGCATGTTGATTATTAACATATGTGACACATTCTCACACTGCACATCCATAACAGCAGTTCCCCCAACACTCTAATGTGCTAGGAGGGCCATGGTTAGGTACTTAAAATTGTAATATTCACAAAATCACCCGAGAAGGACTTTAACATTAAACCCAGACATTAGCAGAAATAATTGGGAAATTTGAATCAGCACCTTTAGAGGATTTGCCTAATTACTTACACTTTTGTAGATACAAGTATTCTAATTTTTAGGTACCTAAATACTTGCATAGGTTTCCTCCAGATAATTAGCGCTGTGCAGACTAGCACAGAAAACAAAGCTGGGAGTAGGGAGGGATGAGGACTATCACAACATAAGCAACATTCATGTAAAACACGTTCATTTTCACATTCATGTGGTGATTAAGCTTCCCCACCTTTCACTTAGACCAAGACTGAATCTATCAGTGCTGTGAAGCATGAGATGCACTACTGAGAGACATCAGCACTTTAGGGGGGGTGAGGACATAGGGGAAAAGTTGTATGATCTGTAGTAAAATTAGAAGGCACACTTTGCAAAATGTGGATGTATACAAACTCTGATAAAAGCCAGGCATGTTCTGATCTACTACTTTTGAGTATTTGCAAGGAAGAAGCTGTTATAAAACTTCTCCCTAAAATAAATAGTATACAGATTGCAATCCCCAACACAAACATCTAAATCTGCATTTGCCAAGAACAAAATACTCTGGAAGAAAAGAAAAAAATATCTCTCTTTTAAAGGATGCTCAAGAGTATTTGATTCTTCATTGTTACACAGAATCTCAGATTTATCTTCAATTATCATACAACTACCAGTGGCTTCAAGTGTGAATCATTGTCTCTGTAAAACCTAAGAAATTTGAGAATACTGCTGCATTCTTTATTCATCAGATATGGGGAGTTATAGCTATAGCTTTAACTTACAAGAACTTCAGGGAGAACTGAAGCTTTATTTTTGTGTGTTATTGATGCTGCCACACAAGCAACTATAGAGGAGAACTTTCCAGCAATCTTCCTAAGAGAATTAGGAAGTTTATGATAACTGTAATCTTATGCTTCTTTATCAGTGATACAACTGAGTATAGGGGGTTGGGTTTTGGTTTTGGTGTTTTTTTTCTTTAATCTTTGCACAGCTGATATTTCTTCCTTATTTGTCTGCTCTGCAATATGTTCATTGCAACGTATCTGCGTATATTCCTGTGAAAGAGATGCCTTTAACCCTAACTGGTAAACGTGACACTGAGACACCGTGGCAGCTGCCTGTGTTTCATAGCAGCTGCCCAGAATGTTTGGTGTGTTGAGAGTTCAAAAGAGAGCCTGTGGCAGGAAGCAGGGCTGGCTTGTCGTCCTGCCCTCAGAAACTCCCAAGGGGGGTATAACCCAGGGCGTCAGAGCCAGGCAAACACCTGGGAGAACATAAAGTAATTCCAGTGACTATTTTTACGAGAAAGGATCGTTACTATTAGTTAGGCTAGTTTAATGTCTCTGGCTCTAGTTCAAGACTCTGGTCCACAAAGTATCCAGCTGTGTTCCCAAGATAGTCCGTATTTCACACTGAACGTATCATGCTAGTTTACCAAGCTGGATTAGGTCCTGCTACGTTCTCTGGTGCATTAACTTCCTTTAAAACTTACTCCGTATTAGCTGACTCATTGCAGCATCCAGCTTCAGCTAAAGGACATAGCTTGCGTAAATTTATAGTTAAAATAGTATTGTGATCTTCATTTGTCTGTGGTAGCGGTTCTCTCTCTTAGCATGGGAGATAAACAGCTGCTTGAGGAATGTGGCAGCCTTTAACACTTACTTGTGTTTCTGGATTTCCAGCAAAATTTCAAGAAAGAAACAAGTCACCCATCACCAATCACTTTTCCCCACTGAAATCTCTTCCCTCAGAATGCATCAAATGAAAAAAAACCAAAACAAAACACCAACCCTCAACTCTCATTAGGGGGTTATAGTCTGTACTTGAGGATGTAAAGAAGAAAATACAAACCCTTATTGCTCAGCTAAGAAAGTATTCTCTTCCAGAGTGTATAAATGTTAATTGGATAAAATAAAAGGCAGTGCTAATGGCTGATTTAAACCCAAAAGCCCAGAGACATTTACATTCAGTGCACTCAGCCAAGTAAGCTTCTCTGCTGAACTAGGGTAGATGATGTAGTTTTCAGCAACAAACATGCCGCCTAATACCAGCTGGGAAAGTCAAGTACAAAAAGTGAATCTAGCTTGCTTTCCTGATTTTTACTAGCCCTTTAATTTTATCTAATGATACTGTTTGTTATTTAATCTACCTTTGAATGGTTTTGGTTTCTATAACAGAGAGGTAACACCACACAGGGACCTCTCTCCTTTGAATCAGTCTAACCAGAGTGAGAGAGCTTACTGGGTTGTAATAACACGGTAATAATCGTTGTTATGTTATTTTTTTTTTTCCACATGGAAATCAAGGTTCGTGTGTCAGTGCTAGCACTGCATATCATGCTTTCTCGATCCTGGCATCAAAGAATTCTAGCTACCTAGTATTAACATGAATAACGAGCAAGGGTTTGCAGAGCCTATACCCAGTTTATTTTATCATTTCCAGTTTTCTGTTTAATCCCCCATCTCCCAGTGTGTAACACGCTTGCAGGGGTCAGGCAAGCAGAACAGACAGAAAGCTGCAGCTGAGTTCAGCTTTCTATTTTTGGCATACTACCATGATAGCTGGTGTATTTCTTCATTACTGCTGTCTATGTAACCTCCAAGTGATAAACACATGAAATACTCCACTTAAGACATAATTTGAGTAATGGAAAAACAGAGGTTTCCTTTGCAGACAGTGATCGAAAGGTGTCTGATTTCTATTCCAGCTGGCACACAGACAGCCCATGTCAGCTTTATCTGACAGCGTATCTGAGCTAAGTTCTTCCATGTCATTTGCCATTGTGAATTTTAACCAAAAGCGTATATTGACAAGGAAATTTGTTAAGAGCTTTTCTTTATCTGTGATGTTGCCACATCTGTGCTGTTGCCACATTTTCAACTTCATTGAAAACAGTAGGCATTACAACAAAATCAAATAATAACAATTAGCTTTGCTTCCATGTGCTCTGAGCCAGGGCTTTGCAGACACTGCCAAAGGTCACACACAACCTGCAAAGAATTTGTAGAAGATATTGCATTTAATTTAGGCATTACATTGAAGATTAATTTTGTTATATAGCACTCCTAACCTGATTTCTCATGTTTAAATGTCTGTTTGTGAACAAAACTTGTAAGTCCTCGCTCTTGCTCAAGATGTTCTGAACCACAGCTTCTTTATTTTAAAACTACCAGTGCTTGTTTCTGTTAAAAGTTATCATTTTTGGGAAAGTTTGATCAAAACACCCTCAGGTCTGTGATTTATGAGAGAATGTAAAAAAATACATACTCTGGTGTTCAATTCAATAAACGACTGACTCTTACTATTTAGAAAGCAGCATTACCATGGCAGTGCTCTTCAGGATTGCAAAGATAAAAAAATCCCTGTCCAACAGCATTAGTGAGATGGGAAGGCTGATGGATCCTGGGGTCAGGTTTTAAAGCTAATGAGGAGTGCTTTCTGTGAATATTTATGAGAAATAACTAGATAGAACTGATATTGGAAAGGCCTCCGGTAACGTACAAACCGTGTGAATTAATATGATAGTTTCCAAGACATTTCCCCTTTTTGATTTCTTAAATCCAAATTTACAACGTTAATAGTAAAATATTGACACATAGAAAGCAAAAGAAAATAACACACACACTTAAATTTGTGACTGGGGAAAGAGAGAGTTGCTAGGAGTAGACAACACCAAGGAAAGCATCTCCAAGTTAGAAACTGCAAATTTTAAAATATAATTTTTTCTGAAATTAGTTTTAATCCTTGTATAACCCTCAGACCAAGTGGTGACCTGCATGTTGAGAGCACAAATCTAGAAGGATTATCACTGCACAAATATGTATGGTAATTGCTCTGTCTTGAAGGAAAAGGGCCCTGGCGGGGCCAATCAACTTTAAAATTGTGACAGTGTGGTGGAAAATGTTAAAATGCAAAGCTGCCATTAAACCTGGGCACAAGCTGCACCTTCAGTCACAGGTATTCCTTTAAAAGGAACTCACAGCTTGGTCAAATCAGAAAGGTCAAACAGAACTCTGAAAATACAAAAATCCCAAATCTGGTCTGGGAACTGCCCGTTTGTTTCCTTGTATATTAGAAAGAAACATTTTTGCTCTTTTTCCCCCGCAAGATTCCCAGCTTAATTTGCTAACTTACCAGTCTTATTGCTTCTTTCTGTAGTTATCATGAAAGAATTGCATCTTTGCAGCGTGCAACCAGCCCAGCTTGTTACTCCTCCCAGTACCTGTCAAGAGGAGTGCTTTGACTTTGCAGGAGAGAATGTGGCTCTTGCAGATGCGCTGCTGCTACCCCTCAGCGTGCTGCATCCCAGCGCAGCCTGGGGATGCCCCACCAGGCACTGACTCAAGGGATGGAGAGCAACAGCTGAATTTCTTTACAAATCTGATACCAATGATCATGCCCATACTGTGTGGAGGAGTTCTGTTATCCTTTTAGTTGATGTAGGTACTCCAAATGCTTTGATATCAACTTTGAATACAGAGTTTGAATAACCCGAGTATAACTACCAAGAGCTTTTTCTCTGAGAGATTAAATATGCAATATTTTATAACCCAGTTTAAATATGTCCCATGCAAAATTCAGGGTTAGTTTTCAATATGTAATTTTCTTTCAATTTTTAAACAAGTTCTTGAAATTATTTTCATTTTATTATCTGTATCTATGGAATTATGAACAAATCAAAATACGAAAATCTACAGATGATTTGATGTAATCATTAATCTATTCTTGTAATATGAAATTTTAACCAATCATAAATTTAGATGTAATCAGAACTGGATCTGTCACTAGATAATTAGATTGCTGAGTTGTCAAATAACAGGAATCCATTACCCTTACATAAATGTCTAGTTTCCAAGGCAATTTAGTCTCTAAGCTCTGAAGAGCTGGCAGCTAAATAAGTGTGGTTTTCTTTTAAGTTTAACTTAGAGAAAACTAAAATTCAAAATGAAGGACAAAAAGAGTATTATGGAACAGTCACTAAATGAAAATGAAATCAAAGTTGTTTTTTTAATATAAACATAAATTCTGGACAAAAAATATATCAAAAAAAAGAAATGTTTGGAAGAAATCTAGAATATTATTAGGAAACTCCACTGATGTAAGAGTCTTAATCCAATGCTTTTTATCATTAATGAATGGACTCCATTAATGGAGTCTCCAGACACATTATTTCCATTTTAGCAAATATAGCCACAGCAAGATTTAGAAATAATGCAAAAAAAAAAAAGCTTACATGAAAAAGAAATTTAAATAATAACTGATTTGGGAGGAAGGGAAGTGGACAGCCCTCATTTGCTCTTAAAAAGAATCTATTCAATTGATCTAGCTTTTAGAGCCAGACAAAAAAAAAAATGAAATAAAAAAATATATAGATTATAGATCTACAAATGGAGGCCTCATTGTGAGCTACACTGATTTTCAGTTGGTGGAATAGGTTGTGATTAAAAACCAACCAACACCTCCAAAATTAAGATATGCATTATTTTAACTTATTGACATTTTTTGTTCTATGTTAAAAAAAAAAGCAGCAAAACAAATCCCACTAATAAACAAACCCCAAAACAAATAAGACCCCCCAAAAACAACAAAGCAAGAAGTGGTGTATCTTTGCAACACAGGTAAAGATTTCGCTTTCCCTTTTCTTATTCCTATGCATGGGGAACTACCATCTACTTACTATTATTCTTTCACTGTACTTTTCCAGTTTTCCATCTTTAGAAGTTGTATTCCCTCCACAACATTCATTTCCATTGCCCTTTTCTGCTCTCTAATTTTTTTTCTCGCTTTGAATCCAAATGTGGGATGCTTTGCAGGATGGTTGATTATTATAGAATGATAGAAGAAATATGAAATATTTTTTTTGTGTGTATATATGTAACCTCAGCTAACTCTACAACAGTATCAGAAAACTGCACCTTACTGGGTTTTCTCTCTCAAACTGAGAATAATGACCATCCCGTGGTTCAAGAGAGCTTCAGAAGGCAAAAGTATGTATAGAGAAAATTAGAGATGTAGTTAATTTGAATGGGTTTGTCATGAAAATTTGTCTCTTCAACACCAGATCTCCTTGATGTCACCATTTCTCACCAATGAGCTTGTTCACAAATCAGAATTATCATCATCATCATCACAGTCATCATTATTTCCTCCAAAGTCTGTATGACAGTACTTTAGGACACCATGAAAACCGATTTTCACAGTGGGTGAATACCATACAACTATCAATCCAGAAGCTTTAGAAAAGAGTGTCAAACACTGCCGTGTACCGTCTAATTTCCTCTAGGCCAATCTGTATCCCAGAAACCCGAGGGCCAGAAGCTCTTAGTTTAGTTATAGTAAGTACATGTGGCTCTGCTACATTAATGACAACTTGTGAAAAATCAGGTTATTTCCTCAGCACCTCTGCAGCTGGGTATGTGTATAGATGTACTGTACAGATGGGGGAGTGAGGGAGCAGCATTATCCTGCTTTGTTTAAAAAACTATTTTCCTTGTCATTTAATTAGGGAAGCAGGGCCGGTGGACTATGCTGTTAGTCTTAATGGCATTCTCAGAGAGCTTTGTATTACCAGACCAAACCCTCCCCACCAGCCCATACCACATTTGTGGATAGTCTTCCCACTCCTCCACTGACAGTATCAACGATAATTTGATAATCAAAAATGAACAATTTATTGTCCCTTGATAAAAATCTTTTGTTTTTACAACAGATTTTAAAAAATACTGAGTGCCTATAATCTAAAAGGATGTGTCATCTAGTTCTGTAACAGCATATAATATGCCTATATTCTCTCTCATCCCCTTATGCGGTCCAGTTTTGTCTTTTCCTTTTTGGCTGGAGATGCCTGTTAAAATGTTGCCTGGATTTCTTGCTGTCAGGGTGTTGGGGGTTTGGTTTTTTTTGCGGGGGAGAAAAACCTGTATTACTTTGGCTTGGACTGCTACACCACTGCTGTGTCTCTCGCCTCTTCCATCCATCCCATTCACAATTCAGACCACAAACTCCAAAAAGATCCAAGGTAAGAGGACCAGAGCCAGGAGGTGGCAGTGCCATGCAGACGTGGGTGCGAGTGCTGGTGTGCAAGTCTGTGGGCCTGGCTGCTGCACGTTACCTTCTTCCCCTAAAAAGCAGCAATTGGCAAGCAGGATTGCAGTAGGCTGTGACTTGGCATGTAGTATCCTTCCCCTTCTGTGTCATGGGCTTTCAGACAGACTAAGAATTATTCATGTGGCAAACATCTGGATTTACATTGCAGCTGGTAGAGCTAATCTGTTCTGGCATGGAGAAGGGACATGTGCAAAACAGAGCTAACAACCCTAAATCAGGACCTGGTGAGGGGCAGGCTAGTACCACTACAGTGGCCATCCAGCTGGAAAATTAGAATTTAGGAAAGGATTACAAATAATTACAAAGATTTTAGAGGAAGGATTAGATTGGCTGCTCGATGGCACATGGACAGCAGCTAGCACCTCCACAGCAGCTTGTGTCTAAAGCCATACTAATCTGTGTTTTGTTGCTAGGACTGATTTATTAGGAAGGCAATAAAATGAAGCAAAATAAACTCCAAAACAAAAGAGCAACATGTGATAGGGCTTACAGGAAAGAAAACAAGAAGCTTACAGCAGTGCTAATGCATGCTGTTAACACTTACATGTGGTCCAGCTCTTGGTCTAGCGGAATGTTATTGATCTAACACAAGCAATGGATAGACCAAAGAACCTTTTAATCTAGGAATAAAAGGGGGATAAAAATTGTAAGAGAAAAATCTAAGAGATCTCAGATTCTGCTAGATTTTTATATCTTCTTGTATATTTATTTGCTCATTTAGACACAAAGGGGTAGTAAGAAATCAGCTTTTGCATAGGGGTGATCAGTAAGGAAGAGGAATGGATCTCTTTGCAAGCAACTGCCACCATCCCTTTCCCCAGGATACGTACCGGGATTAGGAAGACATTCTTACAAATATCCCCTGATGATCTTGCTTCTTGCAGGGTATGAGACTGTTTTCTGGGTATTTTTGTCTCGCTGGAGAAACCAGAGATTGACAAACAATAGAGTAACTAACACCGGCCCTTTGAATGCCAGAATCTTCTGAAGGCAAGTGAGTTAGCCGAAGGCACGTGACTACAGGACCAGCTCCATTTGGTTTCTTAACAAATCCAGTATTTGTATGTACCTGTAGGATGACACCATGATGATAACCATACCTGAAGTGGAAGAAACACGTGATTATGTGCAGTTATCATGAACCATCTGTATTTACTCTTTTCCAATCAACTCCTCCTCTGATAGTTCCCATATCATAAAAGCTGCTTTTCCAAATTTTCTCTGGGGAAAACATTTCAACCTCTCAACAAAATAGTTGATTCTCCATGAATTACACCGATTTAAGCTGTGGGATTGTTGGCTATGAAGATGTGAGTCTCTTTTTTAATTACTGAAATAGACATGAAGGGAAGAACAGCTGGAAAACAAGGATTATAGATATGATAGAAGTGGGAGTGAGAAGTCAAACACATATTCTCCCATATGAGATATGGATTACATGAGAACGCCTGCTAAGGTTGAACAAATAACAGCCTTTCCTGCCTTTTATAATGTGAAGCTGGAAAAAAATGATAGCTAAAATATAACATGCCATGAATTATTTTCCCAGTTTCAGTAGTATGTTTGGTTGACTTCAGCTCTAAAAATATTAATTTAAAATGCTGAAAGAGATAATGTGACAGTGATACTTCAGTGTTTCACTGATGTCACGGAATGGTTTATTGATTCTATTTAACTCTTAATTGGCTCATATTATTAAATTACCAGCATTCAGGCTAGAAAGTAGTTTAAATTATCAATCAAAGCAAATAAGGTCAAAATTATTAGTTACAGACTGGATAGGCAGATAAATAGATCAATAGAAAGAAATAAAGATAGATCAATCAGAAGTTTAGACTAAACGGAAAAAGTAGGTCGAACATTTTTATCGCTCTTAATTACATACCCACTGGCTTTTTCTGTGGGGACTCAAAATCCTGAAGTCTGTTTCTACACTGCATAATTATAATTCTCAGATCTGACTGATCGTGTCAAATCTTCAAGCAGAACAAATAGTGAAAACTAAGGCCTCTGAGATATTCGAACATCAAATTACATTAGTAAAGTCACAGCTTAATGGAATCCTCTACTAATTCCACTAAGTTCAGATATGGAGAACACTGAACCACTTTAAAAAAAGCTCCATAGTAATTAAACAAACTTACAATATATCGGTCTAGACTTAACCTTATGTTTGAGCTTAGATTAGGCTGATTGTAAATTGACTGCATTTTTTTTAATATATCCCAATTATTAAGTATTGAAAGCAATGCATACTCCTAATTTAAGTAATATCCCCAAATCAAGGATTTTCTTGCTTTTGTTCTCTCACACCAGTGAATGAAACATGGTATAATATCTAGCAAACTTTTACTTTCACAAAGCGTGTCTGATCTTGTCTCAGCCACATCCAGAACATCTCATATTTTGGCCTCATTAGCCAAGAATAGGCTGTATTCTTCTTAATGATCACTAGGGATCACTCAAATTTCTGCACAAACTAGGCCAAACTATTTCACTTTTCTGTGCCTTGGCTTCTCTGTCTGAAAATGAGGACGTTATGTTTTGTCCTCTGTTCTGTAAATGAATCAAGATGCTGGTGAAGAATACTGTTTAATGTTAAAAAATCCACAATTATTTTATTTTCTGTTTTTCTACGAGAATACCACCTCAGGTTCAGATGTTAAAACCCCATTAAGACTGTTAAAAGGTATATGCCAGTTGCTGTTTTTAGGAAGGCTCTTGATTGTTCTGCTAACTACTCAGATCAAAATCTAGGTCTTGGGTTATGACTATATTACTTCATGCAGGGTTTCCCAAAGCTCTCCTCCAAGGTATCTGGGGACAGGGACACCTTTATGTATCTCTATACGCATCCAGGTGCACACCCAGGTATAACCCAAAGCATGGACAACCTTCTAGGTTTAAGCTCATCTCCTTCCTTGCCACTCCTGTCTCCATGATCAGCTCCTGTCCACTGTGCCAGCAGTTGTGTCATTGGAAGGAGATGGGCAGCAGAAAAGGTTGTATTCACAAGTGGTCTCACCCTCCAGATGCTGAGTGGATACATAACTCGAGTCATGACGATCCAGAAGGATACTTCCTTGGTGTAGCTGCCAGGTGACTTCTTCACTACACAATGAAGCCTGAGGAACATATAAGCAAGACTTCTGGTAGCAAAGGATTCCGCTTTACAAGGCAGAAATTTCCATGTTTCTATGAAAACAGAAGCCTCATCCACTTGTAATGAGATTTAAAACTTTTTCATGTGTACTTACCAGTAAGTAATATATCTGAATATATCTTTTGCTCTCTTTTTTATCTTTTTAAAAATTGTTTTCTTTTTCTATTTTTTTTCTACTGTATCTCACACTCTTTAGCCCACCACTGCTATGCACTTGCCCACAGTAGCAGTTGCTATACATTAGAGTTGATTAAAAATGTAGAAAATTTTATTGAAGGAAGAAGTTATTGAAGTCTCTTCTGGAAAGTCTGCACAGCCATTTCATGCTTTCAGAAAGTTCCAAATAATAGGGAAAAGAAACATGTGGAAAAAAAATAAGGTAAAAATTCAAATAGTTCTTCCTGACAGCAAAAGCATGTTTCCAAATATTTCTGCACTACATTTTCAGCTCCCACTTGCCCTCCAAGCCTCAAATGCTGACCTCTCTGACCAAACTAGTTTTTCTCTTTTCTCTTTTTCTCTTCAACTTCAAGGGCTGTTGCAGTTACTTTATTCACTCTTCCAGACTGCATACTGTTTTGCACTTTACGTCTGTAGAATTCTCCCACCTACAAACAAAAATCAATGTCTATCTGCCTTACAGCAGATAAGGACAGCACTGGATCTTTCAACAATGTTCTGATGATGTGTATTATTTTAGGTGTCTAGTCTGCGAGTCTGAATACAGCAGAACAGATGAGACTTCTTTCTCTAGGCAGACTCTGCAGCAGCCTTTCAAACTCCCACTGGAAAGTCACTGTTTATTCTCTGCTCACCACCCACTCAGGCTTGCTGTGCCTCAGCAGCTGCCATAAACTTCTCCCCTTGATGCTAATGCATAGCTCACATCTGCATTAATCAGAGTATATATGTAGAAGCAGCAAGGGGGGGAAATATACCCTTTTGTGAATTTGGAAGCTCCAGGAGCATCTAAAAACATGTATTATCCTTTCCTTGAATGTACTATTAAAAATAAAATAAAGCATCTCAAACACACAGGACTCAGTTCAAGATACTCAGACATCTGAACTAAGGAGAGTTCATTTTTTCCTTGTTTATCTAGCTGTGTATCTAAACCCAAACAAACAATAAACAATTTCAAAGCACTCTGGAGAATATTTCAGCCCTGAAATACTAAACTAAAATGTGAAATATTGTATACAATCTGACATTGAAACTTTGCTCAAATTGTCATAAAGCATGCTTATCACATGCATTTGTATTAGCTGCTGAATACTGAACTGACTACACAACAACTAAGGAAATATCAAACCAAGTAAGGGGGAAAAAAGAAAATGTTTTTGCAAGTAAACTGCAACTACATACTACAGGGGTTACAAGAAAAATTGATAAATGATGGCACATCTTAATTTTGAGACAAAGCTATCAATATGAGAAAATAAAAACTAAATAATTTTGCATTAAAAATAAAAATATTAGCCTGAGAAAATTCAAGTAATAGAGCCGATGTCACAGGGCAGATGAGCTCATCCTGTTTTAAAGAGTTATATTACCAATAGCAGACATACAGGTGTCAAAATATCTTTCTCACAGATATTCACTCTGTGATTTGAGGTTTGACAGAAAAGAAATTCCTACTTTACCACATTCAAAGATATTCAGGGGTTTGTCCCAGAGTACCCAGGGAGTATGAACCCAGGTTTTCCCCGCTCTGTGCATCTCTCTTGTGTTTTACCACGCCTGCTCAGCCCTAGCCAATGCTGTTATAATAAGAAGTAACACAGTAGAAATGCAAGTTCACAGCATCCAATTATGTCAGTTAGTCTCTGAAATGAATAAAGAAAGGGGTGGGGTGGGGAAGGAAGAAAATTTAAACAAATCTGAAAAATATGTTCTGGGAAGCACCTTACAGTTTTGTTTACTGAAGTTTAGAAAGGATGAAAGATGAGAACTGGAAGCAAAATGGATTTCATCACATAAGGCAAATGACCTACTGTAATAAAGTCATGTCTGTCATCTTTTGGGTGGCTTCTTGCATGTAAATAGAGGCGCTGTGCACACAGTATCTTCATCACTGATCTGAGGACACTGATAGATTACAGAACTGACAAAGTCTTTCTAGGACTTAGACATGTTCAAAGTATTTCTTTTATCTGTGAATAAATCAGAGGAAAGTGTTCAGTGGAAGGTAGGTGTACCCTTCCTGAGGCCGTTTTGTGCTGCTCTCCATGTACAGCTGATTTGTAGCCCTCTCACCAGCTTGATTGAAACAGGAGATGGGCAAAAGCAAACATTCACCATGTGGATATTTTTGATAGTGAGCAATTTCCTTCCATGCAGCTTAAAGGCTGTAGAGTTTAAAGGAAAAGATCTTTATGTAGAATAAAATAAAGGTCACCATACTTAATAGGGAAATGATGTTTTTTCAATATGTTTGGAAGTTTTTATATATTTTACTATACTGTTTTAACTTCTTTTCAAACATTCCCTCTAGAATTAGTTTATCACTGTAAATGTTCCCTAGTCATAAAATAGTTACAGAAGACATTAACATCATGCCCACACTAATCATTAACTGCAATTTTAATGGAATAATTAATATCCAGAAATTGATGACAAATAAAACTTGTACTGCCCTAAAGCCAGGTATTCAAAGAAAGATGGAACAGTTGCACAAAGGATGACTGCAATTTCAAAAGAGATAGCAATGAATGTCTGGGTGGAGGTTGGGGAGGAAAGAGAGAGAAAGCTAACAGTGCTGAAGATTATTAAAAGCAATCATTTTGATATGGCAGATGATAACAGTACATCTGACTTAGCTGGGTGATGGAAAATTGTTGAAAAAGCAGTAAAGTGAATGAAACAAAGGAGTTAATGGCTATGAACATCAACACACAAACAAGCAAACTTGCTGATCTTTTTCCTGGCATGGTCCTAAATACATAATAACATTTTACAGCAAGGATCTTTACAAGAATGAAGGAAAATCCCATTAGGCAGCGCAGATGGAGAGAAGCTGAGACACATGGCTGTCATCTAAGAAACCATTTGCCTGCAGTCCTGCTGGGAACCAGTGAAAATAACAGAGCTAATACATAGGTCCGTGAGTTCTTTTTTGTAACCACTAGACCCCTCCTACTTGCAAGCAGAGTGGTTAGTGACTTAAAATGTTTCCAAACACATTGACTTTTACCAGCCTTGAAAAAATACCTTTTGGCAATGCCCTCGGCTCTTTCTGCTCTACTTTCCATCCTCAATCTTTGCTGAAGAATTTCTCAATCAGATACTTTATTTTTAAATGTTCATAGTTCCTCATCATCTTCTGTGTTTCCTTAATTTGGTTTACATCTGTTCATACTGGTGTTCTGATTATAAGATTGTCTTACCTAGGTTATATTCCCCTTTTGATACAACAGACCAAAACCCTTTATGCCTTTAATACAACACATTTTTTTCTTTCATATTCTACACTTTCTAACCTTATATACCATTTTTTCCTGAGTCTTCTCAAAAATATTTTCCTCAAAGCATGTCCATCTTCTGCTTTCTTTTTCTTTTGAAAATACAACCTTATTTGAACAACAGGACAATGTCTCTCTCTTTCTTGAATGTATATGCTGGGAAGACTACCACTGCATTCACATTATATTCCTAAAGAACACGGGAAAATGTAATTATCTTCTAGAGCTTTGAAGGGAAACCCAACATAGTTAAGAACTAATGCTCACTGTGCTTGAGAGGCAGCTAAGGTCCTTGGGAATCCTTGGAGGATCCAGCTATGGGTTTTGATGGAGTGTGACAGTGTATTTAGGAGATTACATGTTATGATTGGTTTGGCAGTTCAAAGAACATTTTCTACCATGCTGGCCAAATCTAAACCCTATTGTTATTTCTTAATACACCACATGGTAAAGATAGCTTGATAAACCAGAGAAATTAACTGTATTTTCTTGTCCCTCAGGTTATTGTTGTGTCTTTTTCTTATTTCTCAGTGACTGATGGAGAAACAAAAGAAATATTTTTGATAATGATAATGAAGAAACTTGGAAAGAAAATACACTGTTCCAACACTCAATGGAAATGAAGCCACTATTAATGGATAGAGATGAAATGAAAAGAGTCTTTGGAGCAACCAGTATAGAGACGCTCATGTGCATAATTTCCATTAATACTGCAATATGCTTTGCATTTTTCTCAGCTGCTTAAATACATGATATGGTTACCAGTTTCAGATCTGCAGGTGTTTACATCCTTAGAGTTAGAAGCAAATAAAATAAAGCTCTAAATTTTCATTTGACACACTTTTACAAAAGCTTCCTAATTGTCTGTGAAGAAATCTCTTTCTAAAAGGAAATAAGTATACTAGTTCTGACTCCCCTCTGCCCCAGCAATATAGTAAGAGATCCATCTCAATATGAACTTTAAGAAATCTTTAGAGAGCAGAGTCCCTCTGTTTAGTACTTTCAGTACCAAACACCTTGACTCTTGCTTCTGCCTGGCTATACAGACCAAAAGCAGGGAGGGATCCAGGTAGCTATGTTAAAAGCTTTATGACTTTTAATTAAAAAAAAAAAAAAAACAACAAAAAAACAGCAAAAAAAAAAACCAAACCACCCCAACCAACCAAACAAAAAACCAAAACACATCACCACCAAAAAAACCACACCCAACCCACCTCCAAAAAAAGAGGCATTTCTGTACTAAGATGTGTGCTTATACAACAGAAGTCAAAGACGTCAGATCTCAGAAATTTATCTTTGAATTTGTTAAATGGGTGGTTTAGACATTCTGTTGGGGGAATTCAAAAGCTAATGCTGGGAATGGTTCAAAACTTCTTCTGAACACTGCAGACAGATTTAATCCTTGGCTTTGCAGAACATGAAAATAATATAACTGTTGTAATTTATACAACTTATATACAAACTTGCATGAGCCACTGAAATTTTAAATGTCAAAGAGCTGTGTAGTATCACAGTAGTATAATTTGATAAGGAACACCACCACATTTAAGTACCTTAATTCATGTGACCTTCCATCAGCAGAAAAACAGTCTATAGGCAAAAATACATCTTCACGGTCACTTAGGAACCTATTCAATCACAGGTTTAAACAATATCTAAGAGCAGGATTCTTTGCAAAACTTTTTCAGAGATAAATCAAACTACAACATATTAGAAACCCTTACCTGAAATCAGGCCATGAAAATGTTAAAAAAGCAGCAAACCTATAGTATTTCTCTGGTTTTTTTAAAGAATGTCAGACTTCTTGTTCCAATACTGAAGAGGAATTCACCAGAACTGATCCAAAACAAACAAACAAACAAAAACAAAACAGAAAAAAGAAGAAAAAAAGATGATTCCATTCCAGTTAATTTCCAAGGTTTTCTTACAGAAGAGAAAAAAACCAAAACACATGTACATGTCCTTATTACACAAGAACAGAATTCATAATAGTCTTCCTAATATATATATATATATACACAAACACACAAATATAAAAAAGAAACAACTGAGTTTTGTTTGTAAAAAGGAGTGTCAGAAAAGACATCTATCACTCACAGGGAGCTAGAGGAAATGTAAGACTCATCATCTGGTGGGTGGATATAAGGACATTTGTCTTTATTTTCACATTGAAAAAGTAATTTTTTATTTTTGATGATAGATTTTTATTGACAGATTGGATTCCTTTGCATTTTCAAGACCCTGAGCTAATTTGTCTCATGAGAATTAAAAAAAGGAATTAGCACCAAAGCAACTTTCTTCAAGAAGTAGGGTGGTTTTTTTTTCTTGACACATTTTGATTTATCACAATACTCTGTAATGCAGGGTTCTTTAGTAAGAAAGAGATTTTTCTAAGTTGGCAAATTACAGCTGAACCAGATTTGTAGGCATACTATTTCTTTATTATTATGCTTACTTTATCATACTTCATGTTGTATTGATAGGGTAAGAAACACTGAAGACTTTATGCATGGAGTAAAACTATATGCACAGTACTATCAATTCTGTAATAAAAGTAAAATCACAAAACCAAAGCCCTTCCTATTTGTAATTGTTCTCTTGAGACTCTTCATAAATACAGAATCTCAGGTGACTGTAGGGAGTGGAGTGAGGGTAAATCAAAGGTGTGTTATTAGAATGTCTTAGTGGATAACATTCAGAAAAAATGATCGTTTCGTGAAAGCTGATAAATAATATTGTAAAGAAAGAATATGGAAGAAAGGCAAAAAATTTAGAGAGCTCAGATTCTGCCTTCAGAAAGAAAGCTCTACAATTTCCCTATAGGTAGCAGCACGGCCCAAAAAGAAGCTGCAATAGGCAGGATAAGGAAGTATTTGTGTTATTCCTAAAAAAAAAAAAAAAGATTGATGATTTTTAGCTCTGCCTCCTAGTCATTTGTGAAATACTATGAAATGGTCTGAAAGATTTTGTGTTCTATATCTCTTTTTAATCTTAGGTCTTAAATGACATCGTTTACATCTCTCAAATTTTCCAATTATATTAAATAAACTTGTCAGCAGCTGCTATTAAACTGGTGTGGTTTCACTTCTGAAATAGACATTTCAGTGCATTTCCTTTCTGCCTGATAGAAGGGATTAGAAAGGATTTCCACGGTACCTGGAAAACATTCAGATGCTATGTGACCACTTTTCATTGGTGATCATGATAGAACCGTTAGCGCAAAACTCAATGGGCTGATCAAAGAAGTCCCATTTCTGATACACTAAGCCAAAAGCACCCTCAGCCAAGTTCTGAACTGAATCTCAAATGCAGTGGAACAAGGTATATCTACTTCTGTCTTTGAGAAGAAAAAGGGAGGAGGAAAACACTTGTGCTCTGTGCTCAAGATATACAGGGGCTGCACTGTGAGTGTCCAAGCAGGACAAGAATCCAGTTGGACCCCTGGTTAGTTACAGCTGGTACCAACAATTTTCACCTACTGAAGATTAACAGATCCAGTGGTTCATCTAAGATTAGTTGCAGTGAAATGGTCCAGCAGGACTTTTTTTCTGGTTATTTATTTTTTAATTTTATTTTCTTTCCTGACCTATTTTGTTCACCTTTCACATTTTGCAGTGACGTTAATTAAGCTTGTCATCAGTTTGTATTCATGACACATCTTCACAGACAAGTTACCCAAAGTTAACATTCAGCATAACATTCATGTGTTCATAATTCAATATTCACATATTCCAAATTAATTTTAAGGAAGGTATAAGCAGTAAGAGGATTAGTGCTGAATATTCAGACATAGGTAAAAGGATGTCACTCTGCAGTTATGAATAGACTCGTCTGTAATTGTTTACACAATAAGTCAGTGTTAAGATTCTGCTTGTGTGGTTTTCTGCACAACTCTCTGAAGTCCGTGGAAAACATATGGGCTCCAATAAGCTTTAGATGAGGTACATAAAGCCAGAACACGGCATCTTATGTGCACAAATGTCAATGGCAGTTCATCTGTGACTGAATTGTCTGAGCCCAATGACACAAACTCTTAATCTGGAGGCTACTGCAGAGGTCAGAATCACATTTCTAAACCTCACTCTCCGCAGTGAGAAAATTGCAGGAGTTTGCCTTGATACTATTCAGAGGGAATTCACTCCACAACTGGCAGTGCAGTCGGCATGTTTACATGTGTAATATTTTCAAGGAAGATGTGAACTTCACCTGCTTGAGTTGGGTTAAACCAGGCAGGGGCCATAGTTACTAGAAGGGACTCAGAATCTTTCACTATAATGTATGGAGGAACCATGTGGTAGTCAGTCTCAGGACATCATCCAGAAGCTGCATAACATTTAGCTCAGAAGTCATTCTAAGAAAAAGAAGAAAAGGGGTCTGACTGAACCTATTCTCTTGATTTAGTTTAAGGTATTAGACTACTGCTTTTGGATAAAAATATTGTCATTGTTCTACTTTTGTGCTGAGCTTTGAGGCATTCAGTCATAGGTACTCTCAGTTAATAATAAATTATGCCATACAGTGATGAGAGACAGATTGTGAGATGTAAATTGCTTAACTTTGCTCTTCTTTGGTATCAGAGATGTGAAAGAGGATCCTGATTATCTGTAACTGCTACTTTTTTCCTCCCAAATGGAACTGAGTTTTATATCTGTCCAATGCAAGTCAAGCCCAGATGCCTCAAGTAATTTATCTTTGTACTTCCTGCATGAAGATATCAGAGCTCATGAAGGAATCTCTAAAGATGTCAACAAAAAAGATAAAGCACTAAAAAGAAATCCCAAAAGAAGTTTGAGATAGCATCAAACATGGCAGCAGCATTTATATTTGGAACTGATGTGATAAGAGGTAAACCAAGGAATACCATCAGCAGGTGAATTAAAACTCTGAGAATTTAAGAAAATTAGAACAGAAAGATTATGGCAGTATTGAAGTTGACCCCAAAGCTGAGAGGAAGTATCTAATCTGGATCACAGTCTGCTTTTTAGAACTTAGAAAACTTTTAATGCCTTGATTGGATAAGGTGCAGTAATGATTGTACCTTTTTCTGTTGTGTCCTTGAATTGATTTTTTTTTCTAAATAGCATCCTTCATCCTCCATCTGAACTTAATAAGAAAATAAATGAACCAAGAAACATGGGCTGTTTCAGAAACAAGAGTCCTTCTTGTGCTTGCTTGACATAACATAGGCAAGAAAGGATAACGATCAATTCATGTAGCATATTTCTGAAAGATTTACTATGCAGCCAGAGCAACACAAAGAAGCAGGAGGTGGGAGGCAGAAAGCAAAGGAGAAAAGGTATGTGGTCAGAATATGTAACAGTGAAGGACAAACTGGGTATACATGCAACTTTGATTTTGTATCTTCCATTCAAATCAAGGAAAACATGCAGACGAACACTACCTCCTTCCCAAAACATGGATTTCAGGCTTCTGGAAGACTGGCTTTGTGAAATCACAACTATAAGCTAGAAGTCTCTGAAAACAATTCTGTTTTACACCTTTTGTTATTTTTTTTTTATAATTTCACCGTACCTTGTTGAGGAATCAAATATTTGAGAGAAATATTACTTGGAGAACTCATTGCATCCGATTGTAGGGGAAGATTTGCTCTCCAGATTGATTAGCTCCACTCCATTCTGAGCTTGGAAGACTTCGTCCGGGAAGTACAGATGTTGGGAAATGGTAAGCACCGTAGTCAAAAGCTGATTGTAGACATAAAGCTGGGAATTAAATAAATGACAACAACAAAAAATTAAAGTGTGCCTTTGAATCTATATCAAGGGCTTCCGTGAAGCCAAGGACAAAAGGGGCTGTGTATTGGAACTTAGTATAAAGGTTAAGTTTAATGTGCAAGGTATTCTCTAGTGCCTGTAGCAACATTCTACACCAACCGTTTCCATAATTCCTTTTATTACTAAACAAATTGTACACACTAAACTGTAAATCAGGTCTGCAACTTACAGCTGGGGCTGGGAAGGAACGAGAGGCACTACATGCAGAAGCTGCACAGAATGGTGATTGTTTCCCATTTGATGCAAAGACACCTCAGTCCAAATCGTTTAAGCTCAGTTATATTTTGTCCACTAGAAAATCAGAGATGTCGGAAAAGATAACACACTATGAGATGGGTGAAACTAGAATCTCCCATCAGTATCTCAGATTTGTTTTTTTCCAAGGCCTTTAAAACAAGCAAAATAAAATAAAATTCCAACCGTAACACTATCTCATCTGTAGGCATGGAGTTTCAATAGGAAATATCCTGGTACAGAGGTACCAGACATGGGATGCAAGACTATATCTGAGCATTGTTATTGAAGGGGAGAAAAATACACATCCATTAAAACTGTAATATAAATCACCGAAGAAAAATATTACTAGAGAAATATCACCATCATTAAGGTAAGTTTGTGCTTGGCAATTTTTTTTTTTTTAAATAATTTTTTTAAGGATTCTGCTGTACAACAAAAATGAATCCCAGCACAGGATTCCTCAGCGGTAAGTACAGACTAGGAATTAGCCAGCTGGAAACTGGAAACATTAATCACAAAGTGTAATACTAAAGCTCCAGCTGACTTCATGAGCCTATGGATCTGGCAAAAGGTTCAGCAAAGATTGGATGGTGGTGGTACATCGAAGTGGGACATGCTTACCCCCTGGTACTGGTGGGAGAGATTTTTCTATAATAGGCCTTGGAGAACCTGCTTTGGAAAATACAACATTTTTTAGCCACATATTTAAATCCTCTTTCATTGCTAAATCCTTCTAACAATTTCAAATATATTTTGTTTTCATACAAAACTTCATTTCATGATGAGAAAATCCTCCCCTATGCCCCTCTCTTCTCCCAACATTATGGCAGTGAAGATCAATTAAAATAGGTAATTCTGATTCTGCTAGACATTTGATTCCCTCCACACACATTACCATGTTTTAATTCATATCCCGTGTTCCTGATGTGATTTTAGATAATTAAAACCCCCAAGTCTGTCATATCTGCTAGAGTCTTTCTTTGTAACAGCATTCATTATTGCTCAAGTCAGTGTGAGAAACAGATAATACGTGCTTTGTTCTTTTGACAACTATTAATTTCATTGAGAGCATAGATGTGGTAGCCTGTGTAGACACAGGATTTGAGCAAGCAGTGTTTAAATCAAATCTCATTTTAAAAAGCTTGATTGATATGGCAGTACGCCATGTGACTTTTTTGCAAATTATAGCTTATACCTACTAAAATAAAAGTAGAAAAAAAGTTCTCCTAGGCGTGCCAGATCAAGTGAAAGAATTTCATGTTTTGGAGATTTGTTGTAGATGCCAGAAGTAAGACAAATGTGTATTTGGAAAAAAAGAAAACCCAGTAAAAAATTGAATATAATGTATCATTTGTGAAAACCAGGGCACCCTCTGATTTCTCTTGAGGAGTCACTCCACCGGGTCCTCACAGAGCTTCCGGTGAACACAGCAGCAATAGTTCACTTTCTCTGCGGCAGGACCTAGTGAATTCTGGAGTATAAATACCAAAGATCAGCAGCTACATTCATGGGACTAGCCAGTTTCCCTAGGTGTGACAACCAAGGGATGCCCTGTGGTTGCAGGCTGCAACCTGGGAGAAAGTTTTTCCTGAGAACGTGGTATTGCCTCTACCCTTCCAAGATTCAGTTTGGTTGGTACTGAAAGTCATCCTGCAACATAGTTTTCAGACTTTAGTCTCTGAAGATGAACAAGCAAAAGGTCACATACAAAGATTTAAAAAGTGTCACAGCACTCTCAAAATTAGCCACCTGCAACAAGGCTTTTACCACCCATACCAGGTTAAAGTTCAATGAGTAGTTCCTGTGCCTTGCCCCAGCACAGCCACCAGTCCCCCCCCCCCCCCCCCCAAGGTTTCAAAAATTCATCTACTGTCCTTGCTATTTCTTCATCCTCTTCAGGCCAGTGCACACTGCTTCTTGCCTCCACTGTGTCCGCCTTTGGGCCCCCTGCCTCTCCCAGGGACTCTCCTAGATCCAGGGTACCCTCTCTCCTCCTCTGCTTTTCCCAGGCCTCTCTTCCTCCAGTGCTCCTCTTCCCTGCCCCTCAAAGCTATTTAACTATTTAGCAGAAACCAGCCACAGCTGCACCTTATCTACATCAGCCAACCCACCGCCCCTGAAGCCAGCCCACAGCTGTACATCATCAATGTTAATTAACCCAGCTTCATTCCTCTACAATTCCTCTACAAAAAAGAAGGAATCAGGCATCCCTCATTTATACTTGACCAGAAGAAACAGAACAGGAAAAGTTTTATTCCCCTGGTAACTGTATCATCCTCTTCCAGTAGAAAAGTGTGACTTTTCAAGCCACTCACCTAGCGCTCAGCCTGAGTCCCTGGCTCTTATGCAGGGGATGAAGCAGCAGCTGAAGTGAGGGTTCAGGACTGCTCCCCCGCCTGCAGGCTGACAACCTCCCCCTGGAGGGATGTGGCTCTGACCGTGCCTCATGCTTCAGGGAGACCTCTGTTGTCTCCAAAAATGTTTCAACATCTACCACAGCAGGTTTTGTGTCTTCTGCTGACACCTGTCTACTGAAGGATGTGAACCAGTAGCTTGTTTCAAGCTGCCCACTGGACAAAGTAAATTATGCTCTACCACGGTGGTTTATTATTTTTTATGGGCATCATTGATAACAGAAGCCTTTCACACTCACTCTCCAGTAATTTCAGTATCACATATCTACTGCTATTCTGTTGTGGCAGCCTTAACCCATAAAATGATGAATTTTATATACATATGTGTGGGATGAAGGCTTTTGAGACAGCCTCCACTTGGTTGTTGGTCTGTCTCTCTTCTGGTGTTATGCATATATTTTCCCTCACTGTATTAGATGCAATTTTTAGGACATAGCCCTTGTTCCCTACCCTCACTTCCTCTAAAACATTTGCACCTTCCTGACATACTGTGACAGTACCCTTACATATGTGATTTAAGGTGAGATGTCACCAGCTGTCCAGCTACGGGTGGGATGACAAAAAGCCAATGTCCTCCAACAAGTGACATAATTTGTGTGTGTGTGGCTGGTGAGCAATGGGTAGCCGGCACCACGAGTTACAGAACTAATGCACCACTGGAATAACTGACCTTCACATCTTGTACATGATTCAAAGGGGAGGGAAAGGCATGGTGTTCAGCTGGCAGATTTTTCTTTTAAGCATGAAGTTCTTTTCAAGTTTCATGCTTGTTCACTAGGTTCATCACCACAGCTGCCTTTCTGAGAAAGGAAAGACAAACTGGATGGTCCCAAATCACTTCTCAAACTCATTACTACAGCTCATGCTGACTTTCAAGCTACCACAGCTAAGAACAAACCTCTTTTTGTCTCATCCATAGTAATTCTAACTGTTCTCGGTCTACAGTAAATCATGGTACCTTCAAGAAATCAAACACAATGTGGCCCTCTTAAGCCCTCCTTCACTGCAAAGCTAAGTTGAATTACTTGGATTTTGTGAAGGTAAAGAGCATATTCACAGAGGGTAAGAGAGGCTCAGCTGCTCTCTAGATTGATGATTTTTAATTTTATCCTCAAACAAACAGAAAGTGATAAGGCTGAGAAACCCCAAGTCCTGTATTTTATTTTGTTTTGTTTTACTTTAAAAATTCTAGAAGTTCCACAGTTCTTCAGAGCCAGATATTTGATTTGGAAATATCATTTCCCTCAAAACTTAAATGCAGCACCTGAATTAAAATCTTTTTCCTGCTCAAAGCCAACAGCGACTAAAATCATGCTGTCAGACCCTCAGTGCTCGATTCACGCAGAAGAGCTAAAGCCACCTTTGAGCAGGCTGGGGGACAGCCCTCTGCCTGCGCTGCCCCCAGAAGCCCATTTTGCTCTCAGGCAAAGCTGGGGCGTAGCTAACGTCTGTGTGAAGTTTTGCACATGGAGGAAGCAGTGCAGCAGCTGAGCTGGGGCCGGGCCTCGTCCTGCTTCTGCCAGTTCTCTCTCACCATTAACAATTCCCCAGCCCAGAAATGGCCCTGACGTTTACGCTATTTAACATGTGTCCATGACAGGAAATTTAGCTAATAGCGGGGAAAGCAATTCTGTACCTTTTAACTTGTGCACTAGATTTGGGAAAGAGATTTTTCCACATCACAGCTGTTTCCAAAACAAGATTGAAAATCAACCCAATTATATCATAAATCTGCAGTGACTCAGTCGCACAAAAACAAGGCATGCACCTGATTAAAGACTTTTACATGTACTTTCCCCCCCATGTCTGACTCAATCATTAACGCCTTAATAACCAGTTATTTTCTTCCAGCTGACATTAAAGAAGTGATTGTAGTTATAGAAGAAAAAAAGACTAAAACAACTTAGAGATCTGCAATCTACCCAGAGTAACATCTAAAGGAGAAAAAGAGAACTATGCCGTTCAGCCAGATGATATACAATGGGGCTTGTACTCAGCAAATACAGGAGGAATAGGCCACTAGAACCAAACAGTGCTGCTCTGAGTTCATACTTTAGTTTTTTTCCTGAGTCTATGTAAACTGCCTAATTATTAGTAGAAACCGCTATATTGGACAAGAAATGATCTGTCATGTAAATAAATAAAAAACTTCACTTGAGTGTATAGTTAAATTTTCCACCTTGGAAAAGTATGAATTATGTTATCATGTTTCCATTTATTTCACTAGAATGCTTTCTTTAGTGTACTGTGTGGATCTTCTAAGGACTATTTCTCTTACAGCATAGAAGAGTACTGTGAAAGATGTTTAAAATCATATATGCTGTCCTTGGAGTTACTGAAACAGGATGAGCATTTCATGTGAGCACAAGGCTCACCACACTCAGCAAATGCAGAAGTTTCTAAGTGAGTTTGCAAAAATGTTTGACTATGATTATTGCTTTGCTCTTTTTTTAAAAAAATACTTTTAAAACCTCCAATATTTAAGTATACAATACAATTCAAACCTATTTAAAAATTACCTTCACTTTGATTAATGTTTACCAAAGATATAAACATCTGTAAAATAATATAATTTTTTGTTAGGATTTTAATAGAAGTTTAAACCTTAAAAATTCTAGCCTGCATTCATTTGACATATGTTTTGCTGTAGAGTGCTTCAGTAAGAGCAATTGCTTGCTGCAACTCAAATTTCCAGTCAACTGCAGACATCTTTAAAATACAGCTATTCTGTAAAGATAGGATCCTGGCAAGCTAAGTATTCATGTTTGCAGCTGTCATTGCTTTCACAATCATTTCTTCACTTGCGAGCCTAGGCTGCTAAAACCTCTCTCAGACATGCAATCTACAATACTACAGAAAATGCCCGGTTTAAATGCTATTTTCCCTACATCTAATTTGGACACAATTAAATAACTAGAACCCACTGCAGACTTTTTTATAGCAGCCTTTCTACAAGCAGTTTTATTACTATGTACATCCCTAACCATTACACTACTATCATTACACTACTGTTAATTAGGGAACCATAGTTTATGTGCCAATGAAGCAGTGCAAGGGTAAACACAAAGACAAACTCAATTGCTCTTTGCTGCCCAGTTTAATGATGGGGAAATTGTGTTTACTTGTATTCCTGTTCCATATCACAAACAGTCAAAGTCCTGACAAGGAACTGCTTTGCAGATTGCTTTTATCTGGAAGTATTTTAAATCAAATTACCTGACACTTTTGTGTATTCTGTAATGTGTAAAGATGCCTCAACAGGTCAGTTGAACCAGAGAAAAACGTAGACCTTTCCTATGGAAATCACAGCAAGACTTACCCTTAGCAGTTTATCCAAATCTGTATTTAGCAGAACCCTCTCCTTACCCCAAAGCTTAATATTAGATTTTTAAGGTTTTTCAGGATATTTTGGTTGATAATCTAGATTATGGGGCTGGAGGGTCACAGGGAACAGTCTCTGTGCCATTATATTTACCATATATACTGCAGAACGCCTTGTTTAAAGTACCACTTTAATAACTGTCATTTGGCAAAACAAGAAGCAGCAACTGTTTAAGCTTGTTGTTAAACTGTTTAGCTATCTTTTCAGAAGAAAAAACCCAAATCATCTTCACCTGCCACCCCTCTGAGGCTCTTAAACTGTAATGCCATGTAACGATTCTCACCCTGGTCGTATTTTGTTATCTTCAGACCTTGAAAGTTGCCATCCATTTTACATCCTCTCATCCCCCATCGGATCCCTAAGCACAGCTCCACATCATGCCCTCCCAGTTCCTTTTTTCCCCACAGTGGCTCTCCTTTCTGCCCCTGCCTCACTCCCCATGGCTGTTCTACCCTTCTCTCCCATCCTGTGGGTCCACTTTCAGTGCATCCCACTTCTTGTCCCACCCTTTCATCCTTTGCTTTAAAAGTAAGTGTATTTTTTCAAACAAATTGTCCTGAAACTAACAATAGTGATTCCTAAGGGATTTGTGTCTCTTGGCTGAATGAATTTTAAACTTATTTATATTAAGGTTGTGGCATCAGTCTATCCCTTATTAGACACTGGAGACTCTACCCAAAAGAAATACCACTGGAGTGGCTGTTTAGGGACTAACTACTAAGGATATAGCTTTTGGAATAATAAAACAGAAGCCAGCACATACAGAGATTTCATATTTCATAGACATTTTGAATGCTTATATGTAGCCAATATTTTTAAGTACATAAGTCCAGAAAATTTCAACTCAGAGATCAATGTGATATTGGAAAGTGTTTATCTATTTCTCCTAATTAAATGGCACTGTTGCAGACTTGAGCTAAAGATGGGTATGGGTGAAGATGCATAAAAGTGGGGCATACTGATCAGTCTATAAATGAAAACAAGAAAGATGTGGAAATAGTAGCAAGGAGATTTTTAGCTTTTGCAAATGACAGGTCAACTACTTTGTTTGCTGCAAAAAAGGTTTGTACTTTTCTGTTAATGAAGACCGAGCTTTCAAAATGGCAAGTAAATGGGTTTTAAAAGTGTCAAATATGTTTTGCCTTATTTGTCAAAGGTACAAATATTCTGCCTGGGAATCATGAAATCATGAAGTCAGAGTTTTCCACAGGAAATAAACGTACAATTAAAGTATGAGTTCCCACAGAAAATAAGTCATAATATTGCTTATTATTTTTCTTATGTACAGTTAATAATCATGTATATTAAAACAATTACTTTCTAATTCATGAGATTTGGACACTAAAGAAGTTGTGAAAGCGAAGAGACAATTTTAGAAGCTCATAAATATACATGACTAAAAAGTCATAAATAGCAACATGTCTATCCAACTAAGAAATGTGCTACTTCTGTGTTTTTGTAATCATGCATTGAAATGAGATCAGCCAACTACTGGTAGCTGTGAGAGAATGGGACATATACACACATACCCTTGAATATCAGAAATTATGACCAACGTGCAATGTTAACTAGTGGTCTGATTCTATGCCTCTTAAAATCAGTAGAATAAGCAAGACTCTTAAAAAAAGGTTCATACTGGTTCCTCTGTGGTGCTTTGAAGAAAGAAAGAAAGAAAAAACCCAAACAAACAACAACAAAAGGAAAAAAAAACCCCAGGTTTTGGAGTAGTATTATGATAAGCCAGTCAGAAGGCAGGGTGGGCTTTGTATTGCTCTCTCCTAGAATTTAGCTCACATATACCATGGCCTATAGACAGGCCTGAACATACTGAAGGTTTATTTGTGGTTTAACGTAGTCCTTCTCCCTATGTATTAAGAAGAAACATTAACAAAAGTTTTAGAGATTTCCCAAGAAAAAAAGCCACTGTTCTCATACCTCCACCCCAAAATATTACAATTCTAGTGGAATTTTTAATGAGGCTTTTTAGCATATTAAATGTTATAGGATATAATTTTAAAAAGCTATTTCACAATGAAATGGGATTTGTTTATTTTTTCTCTGAAAAAAAGAACGTTCAGACTATCACATTTCCAAATCAGTATTTCCCAGGAGAAAAATATGCTGCCAGAAAATTTCTCAGTTCAACTAGAAGGCACCCTTTAAAATTGCTATTTAACAAGCTGATAGGTTTTGCTCTCAAATTAGACATTGTAGCTATGTCAGAAAGAAAAACAACTTCAGAATTACATCTTCTCCATCTGCGTATTATTTTTTAGCTTATTTATGGACCTACTCTTCAGACTAACCGAAGACGATTGTCAACAAGAAGTAAAGCCTTCTGTGCCCCCTGTTTCTGTCTACACAGGGAGGGAGTAGGTGCTGCCTGTGTCACCTGCCCCCTGACTGCACCTGAGGCACCTCATTGCTTCACACATCAGCAGAGGAACAGGGCACCCAGGGTAAGTTCACTGAAAGAGGAAGTAGACACATTAAAAAAAAAAAACAAACATGGCATACAGGTAAGTGCTTTACATTCATCTGGGTTTGACTCTGCTTATAATAATAAACAAGCACTTAACATTATTTTTATTATCGTCTTTTTAAAAGCAAACATGACATTTATACTGAGTATACACAAACAATGCGATCAGTTTCTTTTCCCAGGTAATGCACGTATTTACACATCACAACCCCCCACAATTTACCATGCAACAACAGAAACTTTACGAGCGATGGAGTGTCAACAGAGAAAAGCGGCACTTTTTTTCTTTTGCTGTTGCAATTGTTTCTGAAAAGTAAGAAATGCAAATTCCCCTTCTGTGTTTCCCCACTAGCACATATCCTTTTGCTTTTTTGTGCTTTTTATGTAATACATACTCTTCAACACAGAGCTCTGTTCGCAGTACATAAAGAATGCTGGCACAAGTCAGCAAGGTGACCCTATGCCATGTTCTAGAAAGCAAGCCAAAGAGATATACATTTGAAAAACAACAGAAGGCAGCAATGCAACCTTAGTAGGCAGTTAGTATGCGTGCTACTCTCTACTTTTTTCCTGTGTGACTTATATTGCTCTTGAATTCCATCTTTGTTGATTCCTGATTGTACGTTAATATAGACTTACCGCCTGGAACGCCTTTGAGACTGCACACAAGAACAGCTCTATGCAAACAGGTTTTTTCAGATACAATTGAAACTTCCTCAAGGCAATGACTTTGCAGCCTTGGCTCTACTGAAATACGTACTGAGTCCACTGAGCTTCTCACTCGAGCCAGGACTTCAACCAGCCACCATGAGTCTCTAAAGTGTTGTACTTAATAGGCAAATGATTTAATCAGGAGCAGATCTCCTTCAGAGCTTTCTGCTGTTGTTTCATGCTCAGTTTAAGCTTGCATGCACAATAGCATTGCTGAAAGGGGGGTCCTACAACTCATATATAATCTGTACATCGCTGCCCTTAGAGAACAGGTTCAAGCATGCATGCAGCTGAATGATAAACCAGGCTGGGGAAACATGTCAGCTGAAAAGGGACCTGAGAGAGGGTGGGAGTTTCATTGAGCAACTTGTCTGCTTGTGCCAGTAGAAGGAAGAGGTTAGTCTGGAGTGGGAAATAAGTGGCACTACATCAGCAGGTTCTAAGACAGTAGTGTTGTTTCATACCTCAAACCATTTCTTCTGTTTTACTCCTCCCATGACTTCATGATCCAACAGGTCCTTCCTCCAGTGTTTCTCTCTGTAGAAATTGCAATTAAGAAAATGTTACATGTGTAACAGACTTGTGAGCTTGTATTTCTCAGCAGCTCACTGTTCACAGACTTTTCATTCTTTTGAATCTCTTCCTGATGAGTTACAATGCTAGAGCATGCAGCAAAATATTTTTGTATCTTGCAAAAATATTCAAGCTAAAACAAAGACCATGTAAATGTCTTAAAAAAAAATCCTTCAAGGCACTGAAAAGTGTTCTGAGCAGTCTGACAGTAAGATCATGCACCCAGCATGCTGGAAGGCTTTGGTTCCTCTCTCTCTTCTAAACTAGGCAAAGCACGAAGCTGGACCTGAGCTTCCCTCGGGTCAGGTCAGTGCCATAACCCTTTGCTCCTGGGCTGCCTGCGGGAAGAGTGGTCCCTGCTGATGTTTTTCAGTGCTCTCCACTAGGGAACTTTGATGAAACTAATATATTGTCATCAAAACTTTTCAGTTTAAATGGATCTTTGCTTTCTGATTAAAAGACACTCAGGAACAAAAAAATAAAAGTACGACATTGTTCTAAAGAACAGGAGATGCTGTTCATTGCTCAGGCTTGAAAAAAAACTGGCTTATATGGAGGGTGGAAAAAAATGAACACCCAGAGCATTTTCATATTTCACAGGAAAAAAAAAAAATTATTTCTCACAGCAGCAGCATCCTCTGCTCCATTCTGGCTGGAGCCAAGGGGCAGGGGCCAGGAAGCAAATGGAGAAAACACGCAAGGAAAGAACTCTCTTTGCTCTGGTTTTGAAACCTTTACAGGAAAGTTGTGATGGACCAGCTCATCAGGAAGAAAGATTTCCACCCACACTGCTCCACACAGGTCAGCTCAATGAGGGCACACAGTAGGCTGTAAGATGGAAAATGACACCACCCCACAGCAGCCAGGGCTTCTGCTGGAAAAGAGACGGGACTGACGAGGAACTGCAAAGTGTGTGGGGAGGATGGATCACACTGCAAAGCCGCTGTGCTGTCTGCTGGCACAGGTTCTTTCACAGCCACTCCACCTACACTGAGCAGGAGTCACAGGCAATGAGCTTGCAAGGGGAGGATGGACACTATGGCAGTAAGGCCTTGGAGGGTTTGAGTCTTGTCACTGTAGAACTTTGCTGTGATGTTGGTAGCTAATGCTTTCTCCAGCAGTGTTTCATAAGGCCCTTAGGAAGGATATCCTCTGTAGGCTCCAGCGTTCTTCTAGGTCCGTGGTTCAATCTACATGATGGTTGCTTTTCCTGAATGGCCAGACCAACGATATCTTCACATTTACCATCCCGAGGAAGTGTTTCGTGTTTTCCTGAGGCTCTGACATTAAGTATCCTGATAGCTAAACAATATCTGCAGTCTGTCACTTCTGAAGGAGTGCCAGACAGTGAGGGATCATACAGCTGGATTTCTGAGGATTAGTAAGTGGTGGGAGGGTTGTGAGAGAAGAGAACACCACAAGTGAAAGTGGTAGCAGGAACTGTGTTACTACACGGCATTTGCAAATGACCCTTCAACTCAACAGTGTGACTAATGCATGAGTCATTATTCATATTAAAAAGAATTGTGGGTTTTTAAAAAAAAAAACAACAAACAAACAAACAAAAAACCCAAAAAAAACAAGTTCTGTGGAATTTTACTGACATATGTGTACAAGTTTTCTATACGAACTAGAAACCACTTATATTCTTAAGACTTACAAATTATTGACTTTTGACCAAAAAGCAGACATAATACATTAGGTGACTATATACCGCAACCATCATTTTATAGCTTTTGACCAAATTTAGATCTTGTGTATAGATTTACCCTTCTGCTAATGCATCCTAATATCACAAACGATTCCTCAGAAAAGACAGCTTGGAGATTTCTGCAAACAGCCAGCTGAGTTACATCTTAGCAGTTCTAACCTCAAAGCTTAATTGATTACAGTGAAGATTAAAGCAGACATGTTTCAACTCCAAGATTTATTGGTTACTGTACTAAATATAGGTTTCTATCACACTAAGGTCAATAAAGCCTTTCTACACTCACAAACAGCAAGAAAATACAATATAATTGCACTTCAGAGTTAGATGAATATCAGCCAAGAAAGGACAGAATCTGTGTAGCTAGCAGAAAATATGTTACAGGTTCAAAAATTGAACAATGAATTGAAAGTGCTACAGAAAAATGATTCTAGATCTATAAATTTCTTTTGATTTACAGCAAGCATGATGCACACAGATGGGTGAGAAATAACAGAATTAAAATTACTTTGTTGTTCAGTTACTGCTTAAAATAGCATCTGTTTAAATATTAAAGAAGATACTAATTTGGCACATTATAAATAATTATGATGGCTTTTAGAAACCAGAGAAAGGATTAGAAGCTTTCTGTTACCTGAACTTTACTACAATGCTTTTGCAACTAAGAAGTAACCTTAATCAGATGAGAAAATTCTTTCAGGAAAACATCTGCCTGAAAGCAGTTGTGCAGAATCAGATTATTAAATTATTTCTTGGCCCGTGTCTCAGAGTTTCACAGTGCCTTCATCTGCTTCCTGGGTCTTTGCAGCAAGTGATTGCAAAAAATGTTTGTGTAAAATTTAATAATTATCGGTTGTGTTTTGAATACATCAATGTGCACATGTAAAAAACACTGGCAACAGGGTCAAGTTGGATTTTTACCAGTGTAGGAACAACAGAGGATTAAAAAAAATAATCTGAAAACACATTGGGATAAGAACATAGGCGAAATTTTAAGATATCAGATTTTCTGAAGTCACACACACATACACACAGCAAAAGGTTCTGTGGAAGCCAGTCTTTTAAGCCAGTCCAGAGGCAGGGTGAAAGGCTGATACAATCTCAGAGAAAAGACCCCAGAAGACGATACCCGTTTCAGAAAAGAGTAGCCACGGCTACAGGTATGGGTGGAAGTCCTTAATCCAGAATAGTCAAACCCAGGACCAGAGGATTCTGTCCAAAGAACATTTGAGTGGTAAGGAAACAGGCTCTGAAAATTGTATGCAAGTCTGTTTATAGTGTTTCATCCATCTTCCTGTTTCTCTTGAGTTAATTAATGCAAAGAACAGTCTTATTTTTTTTTCTTTCTTTTTTTTTTTTTTCCTGACATCTATGTTATTTCAATTACTAGATGGCCTGTAAAAGACAAATTGTTGGCACCTGAGGAAGTGTGCAGTCTGTGGGACTGAAAGCCATCCAGAGAGCCTGTACCAGGTCAGAAGTCTATGCCAAAAGTGTGCAGGAGGAGCTATGAGAGATCAAAGTCTCACACAGGGAAAATTCTGAAACCAAAGATGGGGCCTAAAAACTGCACATTACTAAACATTCAGCTTACATTCAAAGTTTCTTTGCAATATTAGAGATGGTGACTTAATTAAGTCAAGTCCAAGAATGACAGCACCAAGACCAGATGTTTCTGGTCTGAGCTATTGACAGCTTACTGAAGTAAGATGATCATGATTTACACCAGGCCATCACCTGGCTTTGGGTAGCTGAGAACACAGATGTCATTGTAGAACGGAACACAGAAATACTATTCTGCTCACAGAAATCTGGGGTTTACACTGGGATTATGTATTTGCTGGCCTCCTCAGTGCAGTCATGCACGTATGAGAACAGTTACCTGTTAATTGAGACATTACTGCTCCCACGGGCCAAATACAGCGTAACAAATCCTTAGGATGTCACAGAAAACTATGAGAATAGGTGCAACTACTACACGGAGGTCACTACTGGCAGATATTTTTTACCTTTGGAGAGATATAAATCACAATGCATGATATTTAATGGTAAATTCTTAAAATTCATACATCTTTTCCACATAAAATTTTTGGGTTTTGGGATTTTTTTTAGAGGCTTGCTTTGAGTACGTGAAATCTCCTTTTACTATTTTCCTGCTGAAGACTGTCCTGTCATAGCTATTGCTTACCTGTAGTACAAAAACAAAGGCTAACGACTCTGATTACATTTCTTATAGTCCAAGAATTCCCATAAAACCTGTCTACAGGTATCATAAGTTGACTGAATGATAACAACAATCCAAATATAAAACAAAGCTTCCAAAATTATGGCTAATGTTTTCTAAATTGGATTTACACAATGATATACTTCTTTGTGTGTAGTTTTAAACTGAACTGTCTCATAGCAGTGTGCCCACCAGGAAACAGAACAGCTCAGAAGATGTGAATGATTCAGATGCATCATCAGGAACAAGAAGATCCCAATGCATTTAGTCATATTTTACTGCCTCCTACACACTTAATTTAATTTATTTGCTATACTATCAATCCACTCCTCCATTAGTACCAAAAGAACTGAAGGTTTGAAATATCACTGCTCTGTGCTATGTAGAGGTAGATCTAAGTACCCATGGATGTAGGAATACATTATGACAGGAGAATATGCAAAGAGACAGAAGTGGTGTGGTGAGATATATTTCAGCTAGCTGTGGCAACCCACTCTTTTATACCAGCTATCCTGTCCTCCTCTTTAGTCAATGAGTCTCTCCTAGAAAAGGGAGAAAAATGCCCTCTGGCGTTGATTGTATATTGGTTTTGGATCCATTAAGTGCCTCTTAATTTCCGTTGGCTAAGCATGCTGAATATGTCACACTAGGCACAGAGCCCTTGGATATTTTTGTAGATTGGAGCCCAGGCACAAAGGCTTTAAATTATTAGATTCATTCTTAGGGATCAGAAATTGTGTGGCCCAGGTAAACATCTCTCTGTATTCCTGAAATTGAAGGCAAGCAAATTTCATTTTCTTTTAGACAGTTTAGTGGCTATAAGCAACACAAATTCTGTTAATTATTGAATATTCCTGCAGGACAATCAAGAGTTGGCCTTTGTCTGTGTGACATGTGCTGCTCAGCGCAGCAAAATAGCACGGGGGCTCTGTTCTGCATTGGTCTAGGCTACGTGGCAGCTGAGAGTCTTACAAGAACTTGGGAGTCCTGAGTGAAAAGTTATTTCTCAGTTTAAAATGCATGTTGCTGACAATCTGAATGTGTCATTGCCAAAATAATAATATCCACTGTCTGCTTTTTGGGGGTTGTTTGTATTGTTGGGTTTTTTTAAGGACTATAATATATTACTTTGATAGACACCTTGATTATAAAAAACATTACCAAACTGCATAATGACATAGAGAATATGCTTATTAAAGTCACAAATGACTCTAAGCAGAGAAGGGCCACAAGCATGTGCTGGAGGACAGGTTTAAAATTCAAAATTATTTTGACAAACTGAGAAAATACTCCAGGGGGAAAAAAAAAAACCCAACAACAAAAAAAGATGCTTTTTGATAAAAACTTAACACTTGGACAGGAAGAATAGACTGCAAAAATACTGGATAGGGAACAATTCACTAGGCAACAGTAACTCTAAAATGAAGCTGAGAACTGTAATAGCTCACAAACTGCAAACTATTGAAACAAGGAGAAGGCAAAAAGAAGGGTGTGGTGCAATATGTAATATTCTTTATTGCACATGGAACAAAGGCATCCGCCTTCACAGGCTGGGACCACAGCATCAGCTATGGCTTATATTGAGAACTGCACTTCAGGAAAGATAAATATAATGGTGCCCGATGTAATTTTCCTATTCCTCAATATAGATAGTCTATTTTTAAAATGCCCAGTATATACACATTCTTTTACAAAATACCATAGCTAACTGTATTTGGGAATAATAGAAATAATTCACCTTCTGATTTATTGTTTCACATTTAATACAGAGGTCACCAAAAAAGAAATCTGTCACAGCCTGGAATTTGACATGTTTTTAAGAAGACATGATAACATTAAAAATGAATGGAAATACTGACATATTTCGTTCTACTTTGCTGACCTGAAATGAAATGTTTATTTTCAGCTGGCTGTTAGCTGACTTGGCCTATCTTAGACACTTTGCTGCCCAGTGGGAACCACAGTGTCCCTCTTTGGCCAGATTTCAGTTCCTGTTACTTATTGTTGGCTCAAACAGACAAAAGCTAAGGTTGGTCAGAAACAAATTATATCCTGATAGGGAATTTTAATGATGTAAACTTTCCTTTTGCAGAAACTTCTGCAGAGTTAAATGAAAACCCATTTAGTACTGAGAAAGCATTTGAAATGAAACCAAAGGTCCTCAGAATTTTCTCTTTGAGGAAAAAAAACCCAAGCACCAAGAAAACCTTCCATCATGACTAATGTTACTTATTATCTCCCAGAGCTAGACATCTATGTTTTAATCTTCATGCATGCGGAGTATCCCACATGAAGCTCAGAAAACCCAACACTGTGAGAACACTGAAAGATGTTATTTTGTATCCTCTCTTTGCTGGCCTGCTGACTCATTAACACAGAAAAGGTCCCTCTTTTGAGTTTAACAACATAGGTTTCGGGGATTTCTGATCCTTTTCCAGCAAGATTTAGATTTTGCAGCTTGAATGCGAGAGCTCTACCATTTACTTTCAAAGGTACATTTGCAAATCAGCTTATTATAATTTGCACTGAATTATTAACGCTGAGCTAACTGATTAATTTGAAATGTGTGTGCTGGTTCTATCAGAGCATGCTGTGCTCTACAGAGCAAGTGGAACTGGAGCAGATTGAGAGGGGCAGAACTTGGGCAATTTCTTTGCTGACCCCTGCAGGCATAAGCCGATTCTGTCAACTTTTACCTTTGACTACATCTGTTTCGTACACTTTTTACACAAGGAGCTCAGGAGGTAGCTAAATATGGCCTAAATCTACATTCTAATGCAATTCTAATGCAACAGATTATTTCTAGTAAAAATTCCCCTCCCCACCCAAACCCACACCCCAAATTAATATATTTAATGATCTAAAAGAGAGGTTAGTCCATTGAAATATTTGTTCAGCTCAAAACAGTACAAAGTTAGAGGAACAGATAAGGGAACTATTTGGCCAGATTTTTCGAACAGCACAAATAAAAATTAAAGCATTTGATCTAGAGGGTGATATTCACATTTCAATTTTTTTTTTTTTTAAGATTTCTTTTTCTCTAGACTTTGACCAAATTACCCTTTTAGGGTGTATCTGTATGATTCATACTTAGCATCATCAAGGTTAGTGTTTTCTAAACTTCTTATTGCCTGGGTTTCCTTCCTGGCATCCTCCTCCTGCTTGATTTGATGCCTCCTCCAGCCGCTCTGGGCTGCCTCCTGGGCTCTCCAGCCCTGGGACACTTGCTGCTGCTTCCCCCCTCCCACTCCCAAGACAACTCATCCTTTCTCTTCCTCAGGTTTGTGCCCCTATTTCTTACTTCCAGACTTTTGCTTTTGCCTCCATGCTCAGTCTTCAGTGACTCCTACTACTCCCTTTTTCTCTACCTCCACACTGCATTTCCTTGCTCCTTCCCCTCAGCGAGTCTGCCTCTGCTTCAGCTCCTCACATCTGCCTCCCACACCTTGCCTTGGGCTGGTGTGCCCAGCTGAACTCACTGCTGGCCTCCCCGTCCAGCCCCAGTGTACTCCACGCAGTACCAGTACCTAGCACCCTTCCCTAGCCAGCAGCACCGATCCGCTGGAGACAGCTCATCAGTCTTTTGATGACATTACCATGAGAGCATCCTCCCCTGCTGTATCCATTCTCTGCAAGCTGCTCTCTCCAAGTAGAGGGATCAAAGTAAAAAAATGGAACATTTGACGATTTTCTGAGTTGCAGAAGATGAAGAGTTCCTATTCATGGAAACACAACATAATTTTTAGAGAGACAGTTAAAAATAAACAACCAACAAACAAACAAAAAAATCTAATGTGCTCAGCTTGTTTTCGAAATCAGACATACAGTTTTACCAGAGGGAAGAACTAGTGTGAACTCCTAACACTATATAAATAATCCCCTTGGGAAAATAAATAAAACAATATTCTTTTTGCAACAGTAGGTGTGAAATCTTCAAGTATGAAAAAAAAAAAAAGTCCACTATTCCTTTTTTAAAACATTTCTATGTTTCCTGAAACTTTTTACATCCAGAAGCCTAGTGCCTTCTGAAGCAGGTGAGTAAGAAAAGATGATTAACAATAGTTGCTTTCTCAAGTGATCAGGGAACATTGCATGCAGATCTCAAATAAGCTGAATGTGAAGAGCTTTAGTCCTGTGTAAACAAAACCATATTTTTAAGACAAGCACGTATTGCATAAATGGGCAATGGTCTCATCAGCTACTTGAAATGTGGACTGTGATTCCTTGGACACTCGTTCTTTTAATCTAATAAGATCATGAGAGTTTAGTATGATTATTGATGCCTTAGGTATTTCAGCAAAATTTTAGTTGTCCCATGAACTATGTACAATGGAGGGGAGGGGAACCCATGTAACTATCTAAATACAGTCACTGAAGAACAAAATAAATCAAGTTACTTACTGAAACAGATAATGAATACAAATACTACACAAAAATATTGTAACTTTAATTGGGCATGTTTTTAGACTCAGATTTTCCAGCAGTTACAACAGAAGATAAAGCCTTTAAAAAAATAACCTGGTACTACACCTAAGAAAAATTAAGTTCCCATGCTTCCTCAGATATCCCTCCAGGTGAGATTCTCAGGCAGGGGATGACCAGTCACATCTCAGGCTTCAGTTGGTATTTTCTGTCTGGTTATTCTAGGTTTTTTTCCTCAGATGACATACTGAAATAAACATAAAATTCCAGTAATTTATGAAATTATAGCAACTGAAAATGTCAGTAACAAGATTGGAACAATCTTCACATGAAGAAAATCCAAGAATTCACAGGTTCTACAAATCAGTCTGTGCCTGAGACTCTCTGACTGTGGGCAAAATTTCTTGATCAACACAGACTGAAACAAAGGACAATGAATCAATGGCTGACTGGAAGGCCAAAGGTTATAGTTAGCTCTGAAATAAAACTATGAAAAGGAAAATTAATTCTGAACATAAGGAAATATTTTTAAATTTGTGTGTTCTCTTAAATAACAAGAGTATGTGCAACCATGAGAGAAGCATTATGAGGGGAAATTTTATAACTGGGTGGGCAAAGTAATTTAAAAAATCCTTTAGGGCATAATTTTACATTGGATAAAATGCAGGAATCATATTTTGCTTTTGATTATTTCTATAATTCTAAGATGAACTGAAAAATTACTGACCTTTAATCACTCCCTTCTCTATTAATACTTTTGTATCAGGTTATTGCTTTTCATCAAATCTCCCTTTTCATCGAGTATTTCTAATAAGACAGAACCTGTTCTGGTTTTCGAAATGTGCAGCAACTTTTAGGTGTGCAATACCAGGAAGATATGCAGACAGCTGAAAGTACTTCTTGGAACCATTAGATAGCTAATGGCATCCTTACTTGCCTAAATCCTGAAAAATACAGCTCAGATTTTCTTCTCCAAACTTTCTAGTGGCATGTAAAAAGCTGTAAATTACCCTTCTTCAGAAACGCCTTTTCCAAACAATATTGTTCTTTCCAGAGTTATTAGCTACAGGATGTGAAAATACAGATAAAGTAAAGTTAACATAAAATAAGGTAAACTCCAGACCTTGACTACAATTTGCCCATGCTCCTCCTTTGTCATTACTGCCATGTGTCTTAATCCTGGTCTGTGGCAGCAAAGTGAGAAAGTCCTGTTAAAGGGCTGTGACTTGTCCTGCAAAGACAAATCAACAGATAATGCTTTCAGAAAGTCAGTTTAATATGTTGTTTGGGATTTCTATTGTCTTTTCTCTTTAAACATGTATTTCTCAATCACGTTAATTATCATAGAATCATAGAATTGTTTAGGTTGGAAAAGACCTTTAAGATCACCAAGTTCACCACCAAACCACGTCCCTAAGCCTTGACAACCCAAGGAGCAGTTTTGTCCTGTCTGAGCATATCATTCCTTGCTATATTGCTCTTTTTTCTTAAGGTGAAGAGGAAGTCCTCAGTCAAGTAGACTCTTATGAAAACAGACAATAGAAAGAAGGAAAATTACAAGGCAATATGACAGTATTAGGAACCCCCCCATAATTCTCTGCGAAAAATCTATATATTCTTTATCCCTCTAAACAGCTGCAATATCCTTAGGATATTTCCCTTCATGCCTATTCACTCATACAGATGCAACATATTAAGTTTCTGTATCTAAAGAGAGATTTTTATCTAACTATTCAATTAAAGTAGCTTGGGGAGAGGTGGAAAGAATAACTTATCTAGTTCACTGTTCTTACCCAGAGGGCAGGTAAAGAAGAGCCTGTTTTTCTGTAGATAGACAAGTAATATAAATCAGAAAAAAGTAAATAGATTGAGGTTCTCTGTCTACATTTATATTGAAATTGCTATCGGTACCCATTTCATATTACTTATTTCTCATTATTTTGGCTATTTTTATTTCAGTATGTTATTCTTCTGTTCATTGTTTACTCAAATACTATGGAACTTTGACTAGGGTTTGTTTTCTTCAAATACCTGTAAAATCTCCACTGATTTTGATGGAAGCAGAGGTAAGTCAATAATGAGACCCTCAGAAAATCCTCGTCTTGTCTTAAGAGTGATTCATTACTAGACAGAGAAGTACAATTTTATGTTATGCTCTGTCTCAATTCAGAATAAATTATGCAAAGCAACTGAGCAAAGGTAAAAAATGTCATTACGACTTTGCAAAGTTACAGAATAATAAAGAATCAAAAGTCTTTATAAAACAATGGCTCAAGTCTCTAAATCTCTGTTCCACAGAAATTAAGAAGCAAATTAATGAGAATAATATGCCACTATTCAGTTAAGTGTACTCAAAATAGGAGTATGTATGCATACATGACTGAATAAATCCTCAAAGATTTTCTGTTATAAGCTCTTCTATAAAGTGTTATTATAAACAATTTAGTTCATTATTTCAGCTCAGAAATGTGGTTTTGAATCCTACTGGGCCAATCAAAAGGTGATCTGTAATAATTTCTTGCAAAAATGTATAAGGTTCAGAAACTGTCAGAATAAGTGTACTATTCAGTTTGATTTTGTTGCCATAATGTAGGCATAATTAAAAAATTGAACAAAAAACCTGTGTTAACTGCCCCACTAAATTTTGGTGGATTAATTAAATTTATTGCTTAGATTAATAAAAATAAGATATTTCAAGGTTTCTGGCCAGCAAGTCAGAGGCAATGGAGTAGCGATACTTCAAGTGAAATGCTTCTTTCTCTAAGCATCCCTGACAACTTCAGTCCACTGAATGAGTTAAGTCAAGCAGGCTTGCAGAGATGATGGAAGAGGTGCTATAAGCACTCGTTCACTGACTAAAGCAGCTTTTCTGGCTTTGAAATGACCTGATCCAATATACAGAAGATTTTCCTATTCCAACTCAACCAGAATTTTAAAACCACCCTCAAGCATTCTGAATCAGAGGTAACATAAAAACTGCTTTTAGCAAAACTGAGGAAAAAAGCATCAAACCTTCAAACCTCTGCCAAACAAAGCAAATGAACAAACAGAAATCTCAGAGCAGAATTATACTCAATGAAATCCTACATTAATGCTTAATCTGTTGAGCCATAGGGTACCTTTTAGGCAAGTTAGTTAATTTTTTTCTGTACTGCAATTTCCCCACTTATAAAATAGGACAACAACATTTGCTTAGTTACAGTGATTGTGGGAATTTAAACCCTACACACATTCACTTTTGCAGGCAGTAACAAACATCCATTTGAATAGTGCAGAGCTGAGGAAGGTATCATTAATCATAAAGAATATTAATCTTAAAGAAGAGATCAAGCAGTTCCCTGAATTGTTCTGACAAAGGCTATTAACAATAAAAAAAAAGATGAGACTTCAGTCTACTTGCACTTCTTCCAGCTTTGGGCCTTTAGCAGACCCGCCCAAATCAGAGGGCTCATCACTCTCAGTTCTTTCTGCAGCTTTTTGGGATGGTGTGATCCTCCAGATTGTGGTCCAGACGCTGCCCGCTACGCATTGCCCTCTGCAGCTGCCTACCCTCCTCCGTGCACATCGCCTAAGGTGAGCACTTCAGGTACTTCAGTTGTAAAATGCAGTGAAATAGGGAGAATCCAGGCAATAAATCCAAAATTTATGGTAGGTATCTCCATGTAATTGGGATCCAATCAGATTTGGTAATCCCCCAAATTCATGCTTCATTCATAATAGTAGTAATGCTTGCTTTGCTGCACAAACATAAGTTCTTACACCAACACTGTGTTACAACCACAGACAGATTTCTGTGTAATGATCCATGCATTGAAAACTCCAGTGTAGGGATGGGTTCCACCCATTTTACCCATGCTGCATGTGCATCTTTGAGAGCACAAACATTTAGACAGATCCGTGGTGCATTCATAAACATAAACAGGGATGCTTTTACTCTTTCTTAATCTTATGCAAAACATGTTTTCAGCACTTGGACAATTCTCTTAAGATTCTTATGCTAGAATACATGTAACAAAGGTTAGAATTTTCACTGTTACCAAGAATACAATTTAATGACGCTAAGCATGGGCTGTTAGAGACACTGTTATGGCAGGTTAATGGTTTTTCTGCAAAAGCCCGTTACTTCAGGCTACAATGATAATCTATTTAATAGTAACGAGTCAGGTTTGCACAAAGATTTCCATCTTTTGTAATCACATTTAAGAAATGGGTGAGGGGAAGTACAAAAAGTGTCTCTGATAATACATGGCACCAGAAAAAAAAAATAATAAAAAAGAATGAAAGCATAGATGCAGCTGCTCAAATAAGCATATCATTGGTTGCTAGGAAGAGGATGTCTTTACTATTATAAAACCCTCTTCTGAAGCCAGAGATAGAGGAAATAAAAATATTTCAATGGGCACTTCAGCAAAACAACTAAAAATAGCTTTCAAATGTTCTCCTCAGCTTCAAGCATTGGTAGGATGCTTTTTTGTTTTCCTCTCTCACCTTTCCATTTTTTAATTTTTTTTTGTTTTTTACCTGGCTATTTCTTTCTCAAAACATGTTCTAAGAATATAATTTTTTTAAAGATCGACATGTTCTCTTCTTTCCTAAATGGACAGTGATACTGAGGAAATCACATAGATTTTCCATCCAGCAGAGGCCAGTTAAATCCACTGACCCATTGACTTGTCAGCTACCAGGCAGCTATAAAACCTCTGGGCTCTTAGCAACACATGGAAGAAGAAAAGGGTTTTAATCATATTCTTCACCAGTGAAATATTCTACTTGGAAATAGATTTTATTTAAAGGAATACTGTAAGAAAAGAAAAAAATATACAGTTCAACCTGTTCTCTTCCTCTCTACTATTGTTAAGGCAACTTCAGGGTTCCCCAGGCAGGTGATCGACTCTCCCAGCTTCTGCAGCTCTCTGTAACAGATCTAGAAAAGAGAGGCAATTTTTTTGGAGAAACAGATTTACGAAGCTACAAAATGGCAAGAGAATCAAAAGCAGATGTAGTATTTGAAACTAATTTTAACTTTTTTAACTGACCGGACCTCAGATTGATCTTGGACCTTTAACTTGGACTTGCTTTAAATTTTGTAAGCCAATTACTATTTCCATTCTATTAATGGGCTTAAAGGAAAAAATGCAATATATACTTGAGTTCCTTTTATGTAGCATCGTACCTATAGACGAGCACACCAATGTATCTGAACAATTAAATCTTGGTCTCACTGATATTGTTAGGAGACTTGCCATCAAATTAAGGAGTCCAAAAGTTCAGCAATAATACAGAAGATAAGATTCATGGTGTTTTAAAGATCCCTGTAAGCCAGTCATTTCAGTAATGACAGTATAAGCAGAGTTTATAATATAGCATATATCTAAATGGCACTCACACAGTTTCTGACTTCCTAAGAAGTTTTGCAGACAAAAGGAGTAACAGGCAAATTTTTTTACGCAATTATATGTGAGTGATTGTGCTGTTCTGAATATATGAAGATTATTCATCATATCTCTCATCATTACTTTCACAACTTGCTGGTATAAATCTATATTCTGTTCTTATTTGCCATTTATTTGTTTTTAATCTATCATCAGAGAAACAGGATCTTTGTCTGGTCAGAAGACTTAATTTTACTTGTCTTTTAGGTCTTTCAGTAATAATTAGAATTGAGCTCAACCTTGGGAATTATCAACCACATCCTATATGTGCCCATTTTAATCTTCTGATTACAAAACTGTTAAAGAGGAAGTAGAATTGACTCGTGCAGGACATACTGTAGCTGACTAGGAAATATAATTCACATCCTCTGACTTTCATCCACTGACCTACATGCTCAGTAAACGTCTCTAGGGTAGATGACGGATCCTGTACACAAAAAAAATGAAAGAGGAGCTTTCACCATGAAGTTCAGGTCTTAAACAACAAGATGTTCCACTACAAGGTCTCACTGAAGACTTATTAAAAACAGATTGAATGGAGGATTCACCTATTCTGCCAAACAGGTAAATTTTCCTTATTTGTCATCTCCACTGGGCTTCTGATAATATGCATAATTTTCTTTTTATTTTCTTTTATGCTTGACAGGTGGGATATAGAAATGTAGCCACCTGAAAATTGTCTGTTCCTGGCCCCTTCATTCTGATGAAGAACCTTCAAGTGAAAAAAAAAAAACCCAATAAAAAACAACTCCCAATGTTTCCACTGGAAATTTAGCTTCCACACAGCTCTGATCTTCATGATGTGCAGCTTCTGCATTTATATTCTTTCCAAGAAAGATACGTAAGCCTCAAAAAATGATCTAAAGAAATCATCAAACATCAGGCTCCCCAAGCAAAATAATTAACAAATGCCGGTATAAATTGTCTTTCTTGCATTAGAGGAAAAAAAAAAGAGAAAAATACAAGAAAATCCAGCAACATGAGTGGAGGAACACCTCATATAGAAAGATGCCCAACCTGTTTATTTTAGTAGAGAGCTATGTCTTGATTAAATTGGGAGTAATTACAGCCCTCAGAGGCTCCTTCATTTCAGGGGAAAAAGCATAATTAGAACCAATGATTGGAAGCTGAAGCCAGACAAGTTTCAGTTTGCATTCAAGCACAAAGCTGTTCTGTTTTGGTTTGGAATGGTGAAGGATAAAGGGAAGCAGTGGATCCTTGTGACTTGTTTGAATCTGATAGCATCACTCAGGTATTAATTATTTATTTAACTAGATTAATTTATACCACCTACAATATACCAGAATCCAGATTAGATGGTACAAATATCTTTGTGTTCCTCACACTTCACACAGATAGTATATGGCAGTAGCTTTATAATAAAGCAGGCTTCCTTTCCCTGAAATTCAAATTACACCACACATAGTGTCCGTAAGTCAGGATATATATAGTTGCATGCAATATGAATTCAGGAAGATTATCATAAGAAAACTGTTTGAAGGTTCTCATCTGTTCAGCACTACAGCACAAGATACTATTAATACAATAAGAGCAAAAATTTCAGTTTCCTTCATTTGTGGAAAAGGAAAATACTTTTGTTTCCTGTATCATAACCACTTTATTTACTGGCTTTAATATCAGTGATGGCAGATAAAAGGACAAAATTTCCCATTAACATTTCCTTATATCTCAAAAATCAGCTTATGTAAGTAGAAAACATATTCTAATTACTGGCTTTTAATTTTTATTTTTTTTTAACTTCTTAGCAAATTCAAGATTTGAAATGCAATGAAGGCTATTCTGTCTGACAAACCATTTGAAAAGACATCCCTCCTCTTCTTGGCAAGGGTGCTTGGGATTCGAGAAACAAGAGAGTAATTTACAAATGTCTCCTGAGTGTCTACCATTTTAAGTACCATTAATATATTTCATATACACAGGAATAAATACTTTCCATCCTGTAGTACTTACTCTGACCCCTGTAGCATTTACTCTATATGACCTACCAGGATTCAACCCCGAGGAACAACATACTTTGCAGCCGATCACTAAAAAAGTCACTAAACCATCACACTAAACATTATTTAACATCAGCAGATGTTTTTCTTCTAATGTATTTTGCTTTCAGTTAGTAAATACCTATATATAAACAACTCCCAAGACTGTGTTTTATCCATTCACCTATGCAAATTAAAACCAAACTGAAATTCATCATTTGAAGGAAGATTTCAAATGTATATACATTCATCACTGTCAGTTGCAAATGGATAAACACAACTTCTTTCTCATTAAAAGAAGTGGGGCAAACATAACTGGTGACTCAGCTACTGCAACAAGATACAGATTTATACAACAGTTATAGGCAGCAACACACTGGAGCTATCCAAGCATGTTATAAGTCTTAGGAAAGACATGAATAAGCAATTCCATTGAATTTTCAGGAATGGGACATGATTATTACTGTTTTTCCAGGAAAAGTATGAAGAGGAAGGTTTTCAGCACATTTTTTCTGTGATTGTCAGCTTTTTGGAAAAACAAGGGCTTATCTGAAGACATTACCTTGAAGATACTACTTTTGAATGGAAAACCGAGGCTTGCCTTTTTTTTTTTTTTTCTTTTTTTTTTCTTTTTTTTTTTTTTTCCCCTCAGGGTACCTACTCTCAAGCACAGATGCCTTCTGCACAGAACAGCACTAGAAACTCAGAAAACCCATAAATCCCAAATCAGAGTATTTGCATACAAACTGCCTTCTAGAAACAGTCCCTGGAAAATTACGCTAATACCCAGGTCATGCCCTGGAATTCTTTGGATTGTATTATTTGGCATGGACCAAAAGCCTTCCTGAGGTTCTTTGTACAGGTTAGCAGCTCAAGTGAATTAACTCGGGCACCCAGGGTGGATGGCTCTCAGTCCTGCTTATCTCAGTAGCACTATATGAAACTCAAGCTGCATCTCCTTCAGAACACTCTTCCTGATCAGATCAACTACGTACATATCAATTCTTTCCAAGTTCTTGTTTAACTTGCTCTTTAAACTGTTTTGAAGCTGGGTCAGCTCTCCTAGATTGTCTGCTTCTGTGCTTAGCTATCTTACAATTAAGTTTTCCTTCATGGAATACAGTCTACAAGGATACATGAGAAGTAACGTATTTACAAAGTTTAAGGAAGCCCAGGGCAAGCAAAATAACCTCTCAGGTCCACTTTTAAAATGAGGCTATAAACCTCAACTGGTCAGTTGTGTAGAGTTTTTTAATCTTGACATTATCTTGGTCTTTATTCATTGTGGGAACCAGCAAAGTTACTTCCAGCACGATGAGACATTTTTTTCACCTGTTTGTCTTAAATTGCAAGAAAAAGGAAATATTATCTATTAGTTAATGATCCACTACCTCCAAATTTCCCTTCCTCTGCTTCATCTCATGAGATATATTATTGGGTGTCTGAAGTTCCTCTTCAGATACTGCAAAGTTTATGATTGTCATACTTAATTTGAAAGTTTGCATATGTTCATGGTTTACTTTAATAAGTATCAAAGTGAACACTCTTTACAGTACATTCACACCCTACAAACAAAATCTAATTCTCATACTTGAACCATTACTAACTCTGGCCAAAATTAAATAAGACTTCCTTTCCTCAAGAGCCATAGGTTGGAATTTATTTGTTCGTGCCCTTGATTGTATTAGTATGACTTAGGAGAACTGTGCCTAATGCAAACATCAAGAATATGAAAACAGTAATGGCTCACCTACAGACATTTTCATTGAAATGCAATACAGTAATAAATCATGCAGAAGCAGCATTAAAAAAAAAATCCATATTTTTCACAAAATAGAACTCACTGAACCCAAACCTAAACTCACTACAACTAAACCTAAACTGCAGATTCATTTACTGCAGATTCATTTTCTAGAAGAATAAAGGAAATTTTCTTGTCCTACTATTCAACATTTTCTCTGAGGTGCATGTTCAATTATTTCTTAATCAGGGAACTAATGTCTCCTTCATATAAAGTAGATGCTAACTTCATAGCTTAGACATCTCTGTATGCTGGCACATAGCACAGAGATACTGATGTGGTTTCTCCCCACACCATAGAAATTTCACAAGTAGCCTGCTGTATATTTCAGCAAAAGATGTGGAAACTGGAGAGACATGGATTTGACAGGTGGACCCTTTGGTGGGACAAGGAACTGGCTGGATGGTTGCACTTAAAGAGTTCTGGTCAACAGCTGGATGCCCAAATGGAGACCAGTGGCAAGTGGCACTCTTCAGGGGTTGGCATTGGGACTGGGGTTGTTTAACACCTTTCTCAGCAACACAGACAGTGGGAACAATTGCACCCTCAGCAAGTTTGTTGACAACTCCAAGCTGTGTGGTGCAGTCAACATAGAAAAACCTTTTCAGACTAACACGTAAATATTAAGTGCATAGATGTGTCAGTAAATGAGAAGCAAAATTAAGACAGTGCCTAACTGACATTGCTATCAATATTATGTCTTATAATTTTAAACTCTGTTTCACAAATGATATTGCAATAACTCCAGGATGAAAAGAAGTCTATATTTCATAACCAGCTAGAAGGTGGTGGTATTTAGAAACAATAAAACTCTGCATCTACCTGTACCCAGAATAGAAGGCACAAGGACTATTGAACATGGTTATTTCCAGATATCATTTGTTACTGCCAAATGCCCCTCTAGCATCAACTGTTGTGCACCTACATGTGAAGAAAGCATATTCCTTACATTTTCTCATTTTCAACTGTTTTGCCGCAAGCAGAAAAGAAAACAACCTCAAAAGACAGTGAAAGCTGAATCTTTTCTTTAGCCCAAGATGTTAACTATCACTTACACTTTGTTTGCCAGCAGCCTGTGTTCTGTGTTTGAAAGACAGAGCTAATAAACCTGGATGGTGTATATACAGGGGAAGTTATTTTTCAGATTGGGAAAGTGGTGCTGAGGCCTTTTCCCTTATGATTTTTTTTTTTAGTAATTTCCAGTAATATATTAAACTGAAATTCAATTACAAAGCAAATATATCTCAGCTAATATGAAGATTGTCTGGGCTAGCAAGGAGAAAGAAAGGGAAGATAGAGTTATTGAACAACAAAAGGATTGTCTGTTGTGAAAAGGCTTATTTCTAGGTTTATTCTTTTATACTTGAAAATCTAGGTGGCATTTAAATGGACAAAGCAGCATAGAAAACTAAAAGAACTATTTCAGGTGTATTTGTTATGGTACTTAATGAGAGATACAAATAAAAACTATATGCCTTTTCATAACCTCTAATATGTGATATAGTAATGCTTTGATTTTATTATATATAAAGAAAAGACCTTTAATGTGCGATTTTCAACTCTGAAAAATAAGACAAACCTAAGTGCACATGAAACACAGCATGCTTGAAGAAACAAGTGTGTGTGCATGTGTATCTGGAGTTAGAGCAAAGGTGTTTGTTTTGTTTGTTTGTGGGGTTTTTTTGTTAACTAAATGGTTTTGGAAATAAAATATATTTTCTGCAAAAACAATAATTAAAAAATTCCCAACATATTGCTTTTGGGGAAATATATAGGCACAAAATAGGAAAGTTTACCAGAAGGGGGAAAAGTAAAGCTGATTTCTAGTTCTTCACAGAAGCTGTAATTTGCTCTTCGCATCCTATACTCTTCTGTGGATGAGGAACTTTAACAGAACGGTAGCTTCCACAAAGCACCGCAGTCCTGCATGCCCAGCTTCTGACTGCTGCCACAGACACCAACATGTAGTGTGAGGGACTGTGGAAGAAAATAGCAGATGCTTTGTAGGAAGTTCTCAACTTCTAACCTCTCAACATAGTTCTCAGATCACACGTAACCAACACAAAACTTTTATCTCCCCTCTCTTGTCCTTATTTCACACCCTATACACCCCAAAGTAAGCAATGGCAGGAAAGATACATCATCATCCTCCAAGCAGCCAGAGCTTCATGGTTCACAGCTTTACATGGTAATTCCTGGTTCATAGAACTTAAATATTTGGACAGCAATTACTGTCAAAAATATACTGTGGAAAAAACAGATAAATTATGATAGCACTTAACAACTTCCTGAAAAAATGTCCTTTTGGGTTCTAAAGCATGTTATTCCTCTTCTGAAAAGAAACATCTACCATTCATCTGCCATTCTTCTGAGGCATTAGTCATATCTACCTCCAATTTCTGATTGTCTGATTAATAAATTTCCTGCAGATCTGATTTTTATAATGCCCACCAGTTCAAACAATACTATTTTGGTCAGTATTAAGGATGCCTGAATGTACAACAGACAGATTCCACATAATTTACCCCACAATAAAGACAAATGTATTAAAATTTCTGCTGGCAAATACAGTTGAGGTTCAGCCAAATTCACTTTGTGCAAATTTAACTTGTGTTAAGTGAATCAAAATGGATTATTATCACAGAACAACTGGAAGATGACCAAAAGGTGAAAATAAACTTCAGGTTAATTAAATCTTTGACTGGTAAGAGAATAGATAATACCCTTTTTTTGTTGGCCATGCAGCTCTTACAAAGATAGGAGAAGCATTTGACATTCTCTGTTTCCAAAGGATGAACGGAGGTCTGTCTTTTTTTTATTTTAATTTTAAACTTTTTTAAAAAAAAAACTTTTATTTTATTTTATTTTATTTTTTTTAATTTTAAGACAGTTATGATGCAGTTTTAGGAGCATTTGGTGGATCATATCAGCATCTCAAGTAATATCAGTTGGGAATCTTCTGTTATAATGAATTTCTGCCATAAAGTTCAGTTTCTGAAGGAACAAAAATTCTCTGGGAAGATCCTGATTGTCAAATAGCGATGAAAATATGTATTCTTTTACTGGGAGTCTAATTAACTAGGATATTTTGACTACTAAGCTGCCTCAAAATACCTCACTTGAGTCAGATTAACCAGGTATCAAATATCATTTTGTTATGCTATATCTCCTAATACGTACAGCAATTTTCTCTCCCTTTCTTAGCTTGTCAAAGTCCTTGGAAGACATTTCTCATGAACCACTGCACCATTTTTCTTCCATCCAATCTCTGCTGTACTTTATGGAAACACGTCTCAGATGCATTAAAAGAAATAGGAGCTCATTAAATCAGGAGGAAAGACATTTTGTAGACCTACATTTTCATCAAGGATTAATTGTAATACAATAAGCATACATCAAGCTACAAGGGAAGGCAGCTATGGTTCTATGATGCTGTAATTCTAAATTAAGTCTAAGCAAGTTAAATAGGACACAGGCATTTTTGAAAATATTGCCCTTTATATCTTTTGAGATAATCATTGTCTTCCTGTCAAGCCTAAATAAAAAGATGAAAATGCAAAGTGCTGTGTTAGGTAGGTAACGTAATCAGCACCACAGTCACTAGGACTGAAATTTCCATTTTAATCTCAGAGTAACTTTCCTGAACTGTCTCTTTCTGTTGTTCTCACTTTGAATTAAATAGCAGTTCTTCTTGAATGACAACCAAAGGCTGTGTCCTACAGAGCTGGCTGTGTCTGCTCATGCAATTGCTGTCACCTACCACCGAGGGATCCAACTACCCTGCATCTTCTTCCAAGTTCCTTAGTGACTTCAATTAGCTGCATTTCTGCTAAGGTTTTCTGTTGTTTGTTCCCCACTTTCCTTCTCCCTCCCCTGACAATTATATTCATGTCTGACCTTTATGCTATTTGCTAGATTTATTTATTCTTGAATTTCAGTCCTCAGTTTCTTTTCTTATAAGATGGTCTTTACTGAGCCATAGTGCGCAACAGCAGCCTTCTTTTCTGCCTCTCAGTTCAGCATTGCTCTTTCTTCTTTACTGGGAGGGCAGCTTAACTCTCCTTTCTGGGTTAGCATCTTAACTCATACCAGTGTAATCAGGGGTAAATATATTGATTTTCTGTGAAACAGTTCATATTTTCATGTGAAAAGAAGAGTCCAGTAAGAGAAAGGAACCATTTCAGAGCGGTAAAGAAAATTTTGCTGAAACTTGTCTTACCCTCTATCTTTCATTCTGTGAATTCAAGTGATACGCCTGAGATGCTGTGTTAGGGATCTCGCGCCTTTTCATCACTGGCACAGAAGGAACTAAATCAGTCAGTCAAGACTATAAAAGGTTCTGGGGTTTAGGCGTGAGCTAAACTCAAATATCACTGAACTCACTAAAACCCCAGGAGAAGTTGCATAATACAGCCTGTAAAAACATCAGTCTTTTAAGAACTGTCCAAAAAAAGTACACCAAAACTTAATTGATGGAAAAGGGCAAATTCCCAGATTTTCACACCCCTTTAATTGTTTCATTTTATAACCAAAGAGTGAATTTGTCTGTTTTTTTAAAGGTTAAGATTGCTAGCATGAAATGCAACTAGCTACAGATTATGTAGGAAAGCAAAAGCAAGCATTAGCTCCTTCCAGACAGTTTTTTTCCCCAACAATTATATGTTCAAAACAATGCAATTCCAGTCAAGACAGAATCCACTGATTATGCTTCTAGAGTCTTTTGTTGAAGAATAACAGCAGCCTTTCTCTCGTCGATGCCTCCTCCCCTGGTTTCTTGCATGAATCATATTTTTGGCAAAGGGGCTGCATCCTCCTCCTATCTAAAATTTCTCCCCATAAGCTGAAAAAGATTTAACCTTTTGTACCCATTTATTACATCACCAGGCCCACATCCACTGTTACACATTTGGAAAACAAGCAGTACAGCACTGAACAGTATGGCAATTATAGCACTGGCTCCCACCCTGAGCCTTTCTACTAACTTGTGTGTGCTTGCACATACACACAGGGTCAGGAGGGAGAGAAACCCTGATACTGAGAAACTAGCTACAGTTCAACAGAACTGATCCATGGAGTTCACTTTCTTTTGAGCTGTTTCCTTCAGAGGGAGGTACTTGCTTTGCCTAGGATGCATTTGGAGATTTAAAAACCGATGAGAGTCATTCTCACACACTAGCACTACCTACTCTTTTCATGAGGATGGCATGTCCCCATATATGCACGAGTCACAGATGCTGTTGCTCATTAATAACCAAAACTCACAACTTCCTTGGCATTAGATCAAATCAAAGACCACCTGTTCCTTGCAAGGGGCTGCAGACCTGAGTGAGGTGCCACACTGTGAATCCAACAGTAAGTCAGTCAAAAAGCCTGTCAAAGAAGTCAGGTTGGCAACTGTGACCCCAGAGCTGGCTCTTGACTCCTGAAATCCCAGAGGCAAGGTTTCCAGCAGAAAACTTGGAGACATTGTACAGTAAAAAGACATCATGTTTCAGTTCTTTGCATGACAGTCAAGGATGTGGACATTACATGCAGACACTATTATTTGAATGGTATTGAGCCTCCAGATTTGCAAATTTGTACCTTTAATAAATTGAAAATATGTAGTACACTTACAATCCAACCACTCAAGCCTCTTTTTATAAAGATTTATAGAAACTTACTGCCTTCAGATACAGAGGTTAACTACCTACAATTTTGCTGATAAATACGCTTCTCTCCCAGCCCATGACTCTAATCTTGCAAAAATGGTCATGCCTGAATTCCTTGAGACTACTTCCATGATTAACTGCTTAGAAAATGAAGGTTTACTTATTCCTATAAAATTATTTGCATACTATCTAGGCCAACACAGTATGTGATTAAGGTGAATAGTAATCTACCTAACAATGCAGAATTCAAATATTCAATAGGCAAATCTCTTTGGGAAAGATAACTGCCTTATACAGATATCTTGATCATTTAAAAAGTCATTTACAAATGAAAACATTGGTTTTGTAATTTTCAAATTGAAGATGTCTAATTCTTGTAAGCAAATTTATCTCTGTAAGGAAAAGAAAATTTTTTCTGAAGGTACTGTCAAAAAAATTAGAACATCATGATGGGAAACTGATTTTTCTAACGCATATGCCTACCTTAGAAACCAGTATCTCCAAAGCATACTTCTAAAGAATAAGTATTTTAGCCCCAAATGTCCACTTTAACCTCAAACATCAGCTGGAGTGTGGGCTAGGAAGCTTCCCAAACCTTTATTTCACTACTTTTTCCCTATTATGGCTCACTGACCGCTAGATTTCTCTGTATTTTGATGTGAGGCAAATTAATAGGCTATGAACAAACAAAAGACAGCTGTGAATAACATAAACTGCTGTCTGTTATTGTTCTTCCAGTAGTGGAAGAAGAAAAGACATTAGAGAAAATTTCAATAATAAAATTTGACAAAATTTAAAACTGCACCTTATTATTCATGAAAATACAACAAAAACACAAAGCAAAAGAAACTAAAATGAAATAGTCCTGGCTAAGAAGAACAGTAAAAGCTTCACACATGTATGTGTATACACCCACATATGCATAAATAAATTCTCAAATTAATTTGAGGCCTTCTGTTGCGAGATAACTGCTGCTTCTACACACAAAAAACAATTGGGAATACTTTGGTATAATTAGGGACATAATTTAAATATTAATTTCCTTCATGATGATATTAATTATACATTTTAGACAAGAAACATAACTGTTGCTCTTATTTAAGAATTATGCCTTAAAAGTTTTGTAAAACATGACTTTTCAAAGATGAGCTAAAGCTCCTCCTGTCTACTTTTTTGCTGCAAGACTGACCCAACCTAGATTTTTTGACTTGCATTCTGATTACATGGAATATCTATTGCCTAAAGAAGCCCCATTCACCACCTTTTTTCAGCCCACCGCATGTAAGCTCCAGGCTTCAAAAAGCACTACATTTCTAACAAACATATTGCACAATTTCATTTCTTATATCCAGTGATTATGTACTTCTGTTTGCATTTGTCTGTCTGCTTAGGTGTTCATTAACCAGACCACAAAAAAACAGATAAATCTTCATGCCATAGCACCATTTAACATCCATCTTTTACTTGCAGTCACTGAGCTATTCACATGGGCAGTGACCCCACCGGGCAGTCACATGAGCTATTCCCAAATCAGCTCCTCCTTCCTAAATCACAGAATCATAGACTGGTTTGGGTTGGAAGGGACCTTAAAGATCATCTAATTCCCACCCCCTGCCATGGGCAGGGACACCCTGCAGCAGACCAGGTTGCTCCAAGCCCCATTCAACCTGGCATTGAACACTGCCAGGGATGGGGCATCCCCAGCTGCTCTGGGCAACCCATGCCGGTGCCTCACCACCCTTACAGTGAAGAATTTCTTCCTACTATCTAATCTAAATCTACCCTTTTTCAGTTTAAAGCAATTCCCCCTTGTCCTATCACCAACTACCCTTGCAAAAAGTCCCTTTCCAGCTTTCAGTTACACCCTCTTTATGTACTGGCAGGCTGCTGTAAGGTCTCTTTGAACCCTTCTCTTCTCCAGGCTGAACAACCTCAACTGTCTCGGCTGTCTTCATTAGGAGAGGTGCTCCAGCCCTCTGATCACCTTCGTGGCCTCCTCTGCACCTGCTCAAGCAGGTCCATGTCTTCCATCAGCTGGACCCGCAGCACTGAATGCAGTACTTCAGGTGGGGTCTCTTCCCTCAACTTGTCATTCACGCTTCTTTTGATGCAGTCCAGGATACGATTGTCTTTCCAGGCTGCATGTGAACATTGCCAGGTTATGTTGAGCTTCTTGTCAACCAACACATCCAGCTCCTTCTCCGCAGAGCTGCTTTCAACCCATTCCATGCCTAGCCTGTATTTATGCTTGGGATTTTCCTGACCATGTGCTGGACCTTGTATTTGGCCTCGTTGTACTTCATGAGGTTCGCACAGGCCCACCTTTCAAGTCTGTCAAGGTCCCTCTGGATGGCATCCCTTCTCTCCAGCATGTCAACTGCACCACACAGCTTGGAGTTGTCAACAAACTTGCTGAGGGTACAGTTCCCACTGTCCATGTTGCTAAGAAAGATGTTAAACAGCCCCAGCCCCAGTACCAGCCCTTGAAGAGTGCCACTTGCCACTGGTCTCCATTTGGACATCCAGCTGCTGACCAGAACTCTTTGAGTGCAACCATCCAGCCAGTTCCTTGTCCCACTGAGTGCTCCATCTGTCAAATCCCCGACTCCGCAATTTCCACAGCTTCATTCTTTGAAAATGAGGAAGTACATTTGAATTTCTCAGATTACATTTCAGATGACAGATATCTTATGCCACTAAGTTAGGTCTTGACAAATGAGGCAAGGTATTAATTACTGCAGTGTTTTCCCTATTGTGGGAGAAATATTAAATCACAGCGTCAAACATCCAGCAGTATATGAATAAACTTAGGTAAGGATAGGTGCAGGTTAATTAAAATAATTCTCTCATTTCTTACTTAAACTTTGATATTATTTAATATACTGTGAAAATACTTTCCAGCTTAAGAATAACTACCATAATAAATTAGTCATGGATGCTAGTGGGAAAAACTTTATATACTATGAACCTCTCCTGCAAGGCTGATTTTTTTTACTACTCAGACTGCACACTTTCTGAAAATTTAGTACAACCTTCTGGTCCAGAGAAGTCAGCAGGAGGCACGGTATTGCTTGTAACAAGGCCAGGATTTTACCTCCTCTGCTCTGCTTAAGGGTAGAGACAATTTAAAATTTAATTGCAGATATTGATGAAACTTTCATAAAAATCAATATTCAAAGCTCATTCCATCAGTTTATGAATTTGTCACAACTTATTTATCTGCTTATCTTTGCTCAATATGTTTAATAGCTACCTGAATTTCTGATAATACATCTTGCAAATTGTAATCTCCCTTCTGTTTTTCTCAGTGGCATATTAGGCTACCCTCTCAGTCACCACTAAATAACTTCTTTTGAAACTGTGAGAGGGGAGCAAGGGAAGAATATGTCAAACAACTAATGAAGTATTTTGCTATTATAGTGGTTTAGTCTTGTTCTTGTCAAAAGGAAGCTTCCTCCTTCTTAACGGGCATCAGTTTTACATGTTTGTAAGAAATAAGAGTGATAGAAATGTTAGTTTAATTAGTCCAAAGCAGTCAAATCTTAGCAAGAAAAAACTCCATGGTCCCCAGCACTCTGCCCAACAGAGGAATTTACAGTCAAGCACAGACATTGATAGTGTCTTCACTTTCAGTCCAGTAGTTTCCCATACCCAGAGATACTGCAGAATGTCCAATTCCCAACAGTATTTAGACCTTAAAGTCATTTCAGTAAGATAGGCTATTTTGTATAAAGGTTATAGGACAACTTTAGGGACCTCAGAAAAGTTAATTTCATCCTCCATTTTAAAAGGAAACCCCTCCACTCTCTCCTTATAGTAGCTGACAGCAGCAGGACTAATCAATATGGTAATTTTCTACTCTGAACTAATGAAAACAGTGATTAGCTGCAGGCCAGATGGGTTACTAAATTGTTGATTTATATTGTATTTAAAATGAGACCTCAGAAGACAAAACCTTATGCTTCTCTCTAGTATCCAGAATTAAAGGTTAAATCTGACTGTGGGATTTGGGGGCTTTTAATGTATTTTTCTTTACCTATAGTACTTGAGGCTTTTCATGTTCACTGACAATATCATATGGAAGTCCAGTTCCACTGAAAAAAGGAATTCTGTAAATGAAAGAATAAGGAAAACAGGGAAATGGTTTAGTGCTGTTTAGTCTCCTGTTTCTATTGCCATGCAGTGGATACATTCCTTCACTTGTCTTGTTCAATAAACAGAATCTCAAGTTAATTGGTTTCATATTTTTTGTGACACTGAACTGAGATTATTAGAAAACACTGAATATTTAAACTGCTATTAAAAAAAAACCTTTTCCAGTTAGGCAATTGTAATTAGAGTTTTGATTTTGCAGTAGGATGAAAATCTTGCATATATATCTTGCACAGGCTTTTAAAATATTCATTTGGGTACTCCAATAGTCACAAATTGATTATTTTACCTTATTATAGTGGAAGCTTATGGCATTAAACCAAACGTATATAAAAGATCAATGAATTATTAAAGTTTTAAAGGAAAATAAGTAGAAAACCAATGACATTCATCTTTAACTTCTGAATGATCCAAGGAAATCATACTTCATCTGGTTATTTTAGAGACAGAAACTAATAATGAAACTTATTTTAATCTCTTTCAAGAATGGAGTGGGGGAAATAGGGAAAAAAGATTCTGGAGAACTGCAAATATTAGGGCCAAATGACACAACTTCAAAGGTGTTTCATTTACATAATTTGAATTTCCGTTGGATTGAAGGTAAATTCCTTTTTTTCAGTATTTTTTACAGACATGTAGAAAAATCTGTGGTAGCTTCTTGAGAAATGTGACACCAATATAAAGGATAATCCAAACTACATAAACTTTTTCAAGTTTCCTCTGCTGAAATGAATTAACAAACGTTTTCCCCAGTGTTCCAAGTGCTAATAAGATACAGAAAGTCAGCACCTCTCTCTCTCTCTCTCTCTCTCAATGAAATTAAACCCATCTATAAACCTCATTCTTCATGCGTCTAGTCAGAACAGGAATGCTGTTAGTTCAAAACAGAGAACAACCTCCATGAAGACTGATGAGACACTAAATTGAAATAGTTTTTTGCATTTTTCAAGATGCAAGATCTCACTTTTATTTTGTACCAATACATTTTGCTGCTACAGTATATTCTGCCATTAACATGCAGTTATGAAATGATGTGCAGGGAAAACACAATGATGACTTTTGCATAAGACAAGGATGTGCTCTAGTGCTTTAGTATGTGTGTGTAATAGAAGGAAGACAGGCTATATCTCAGCTATAGCTGTAGCAGTTAAGAAAACTACCTGACAAAATCATCTGCCTAATTTTGTACATCCAAAGTTAGTGAACCGCATTTCTCCCGAGGTATTTTCAGACCGGTTCTGCAAAGTACTTGATTATTTGCCAGCCCAGAAAGATGTAAAAAGCCAAATGGCCTATTTAGGTGTTTCAGGGCAGATGCAAGCTTAAGTTCTGTGCTGAGTAAGATCATTATTACATCCTTGTCTATGCTTAGTCCTCAATCTTCACTATAGTTATTTCATTCCTCTGAAACTAGGCCATCTATTTCTTTGCCTAAGATTTTGGTTGGGAACAGAAATACTGTCATACTAGACTGAGGCAAGGCCTATGTACTTCATTCATCTCGACCAGCACTGCACACTAGAGAAAAAAATGGAAGCAACCAGACATGAAGCAATCAACTTCCTCCATTTATCCATTTACAAGAGCTGCTAAAGGTTGAAGCTGGAGGTTTAATATTGCTTTTATATTTTTACTAGCCCTAGGTTTTCTCTGAATACTCCTATTTTTGTCTATATTTTTGTATCTTGCTATTTTTTTCCCCTCAGCATCTTCCAATACCAGAGTTCAGCACTAATGACATTGTTTGATTAAAGAGAAACAATTTTTCTCCAGTTTTAAGCTTTTTTCCCCATGTGAACTTTCATTGTTTTTTGTTGTCTTAACCACCCAAGACAAGCATTTTTGACAACAGCAGCACAGACCTCTAATAAATAGCATTTACAATACTGAATCAGAATGACTTGTCTAATTCACAGAGGTATTTTGATAATTAATTATTGATATATAGATTCACATAGTATGCTGAAAAGCCCAATTCCACTTCACTGAATTCACTGAACTTAAATGCATGATTCTGTGAAATGCTTTGAAGATTAAAGCCTAATATGATAAAAAAAAAAAAAAAAAAAAAGCCAGCAACACCTAAACCTTTTTTAAAGTAAATATATGGAATTCTTTTAAAATTGATTCCTCTTATTAAAAACAGTAACAGTAGTAACAAGTTAATGCCTACCTTCCTGAAATAGTAGATGTTATCCTGCCATTAGAAGAGATGAGGTCTGGGACCTCAATAAAATATTTCTTTTACTTCAAATAAAATCCCAGTAGCATAGATGTAGACACATTCTTTCTAAGACTGCTAAAATTAAAGATTGTTAATGGTATTCCAGCCCTCTCCAAAAAATTGAGACTCAAGGGTGGCATAATCATGTAAAAATAAAACAGCCTTCTATTCTGTCTCTGTGGCTGAGTAGGAGGCTGAAAAAACCTGGATCAATTAAGGATAATAAAGAAAAACATTTACCAACATAACTGAGGCACTGGCACTATTATTGAGAAGATAATCCAATATTATCTTTTGTCTTCAAAGAAGATGCTCTTGTCCGCAGATATTTTAAAATAACTAAGTGCACTATCAAACCACAAAGCCATTTAAAGGAGAATGCTGAATAAGCCATTTGGGATTAGAATAAGCTACTCTGGGATTCTGTGGCAGCCACAGAGCATTTTAAATTATGCTCATAATGTTTTTTTTTTCCTCAGAAAGATTGTGCAACGTACCTTAATGGAGTGGGAATATACATACCTAGTATAGAAGTCTGGTGAACCGAACAGCACTCAAACATTTTCTCCTTACCAACAGTAACCCTGTCTTTAAAGAGAGCCATAACACACTATATTCAGGTTTACCTACTGATGAACTTGTATTTTTATGGAAATTTATTTTAAATATGTATCATAATAGTTGGCGTGGCAGAACATGACACATCAGGAGTTTTTTAAGTTAATTCCAAGGATATGAAACCTCTCCCAGGTATCAGAATGTGTTATAGTACTGTAACATGAGAAGAATCTCTCACGAAACCCCTCACAAATTATTTTTACCGTAAGACACAATTTCATGGAGAGTAATAGTCTAAAATTACCCCAATGTGAATAGAAACTGTGATTCTGTGAAATGTGAGATAACAAGAACAGAAGTAAAAGACCTGTAAGACTGAAAAAAAACCCCAAAGCCCCTTCAACGTAGTTTCTAATGCTCCTGAGCACTCACTAGTGTGATGTACATAGATCCGCTTCAGGTCAAATGAAGGAGTAAGGTGTTCGTGCTGACCTCAGCTCTTCAAAAGATAACTTCACTGCCACTCCATCAAACTTTACAGCCAAGGCAAAATATGCCACGGTGTTTAAAAGCTACCATAAATATGTGTATCTTCACTTACTACCCCAAAAGAACGTGTTGAGAAAAAAATTAGGCAATCTCTACTAGGGATATAGACACTTTTCTTACAAATATCTATATGTTTTTTGAACACTTCCAGGGATGGTGATTCCACCACCTCCCTGGGCAGCCTGTTCCAGTGCTTCACCAGCCTTTCAGTGAAGAATTTTTTCCTAATATCAAATCAAAACCTCCCCTGGTGCAAATTAAGGCCATCTTCTCCTGTCATATAACTTTATCCAGACTGAGCCTTGCTGCCTACAGCCCCTGCCAGGGAGCTGCAGAGAGCGGTCAGGGCCCCCCTGAGCCTCCTCCTCTCCAGACCAGCCCCCCCAGTCCCCTCAGCCGCCCCCCATCAGCCTCGTGCCCCAGCCCCTGCCCCAGCCCCTGCCCGGCTCTGGACACGCTCCAGCCCCTCCACGTCCCCCTGGCAGTGAGGGGCCCAAAGCTGAACACAGGATTCGAGGGGCGGCCGCACCAGGGCCCAGCACAGGGGGACGGGCACTGCCCTGGCCCTGCCAGGGTGCTGTTGGCTTTCTTGGCCACCTAGGCACACATATGATGAAAAGAACAACCCAGCAAAGCCTAATTTATTCCTCTGACAATTAGAAACTTCTAATCCACAGTTTGAATTTATCTATGCCCAATTAATGCTCATTTGCACTTGTAATAACCTTGTTCTTTACACAACTTTATCTGTTATTTACCCCTGATATATTTGTTAAAAACTGTCATGTGCCCTCTATATTTATATTTTATATCTAAATTTTTGTAACATCATTAAAGTCAACTAATAATCATCAGTTCACAAAATTTTCTGAATTTGAAAACATATAAATGTTGAATAGTATTTGTTAGCAATAACAAATCACAGAGCAGTAATCTTAAGAAAATATGTTCTCACTTACATTTCTGATTAATCTGCAGAACAAACATATCGTTCTTGGTCTATTGTGCAAAACCTAGTTGGAGGCTGTACTATTGGTAACTCTTGCAAATAATTGTAATCATTATCAAATTCATGTTAGTGCTTTGCCTTGGAGTGATGGGCAATGAGTAAATACCTTGTTTTTTAAAAAGATACAGATACAAACAAAGAGGAAAGTTAAAAAACCAACCCAACCAACAAACCAGTTCATGAAGCATTTTTGCAGGAAACCCAGTCATCATGAGCAGCCCTATTTTCATTTTCTCTTTGACCACAGTTTCTCTTCACTGCTTTCATACTGCTCTGCTCCAAACAGCTGAATGTCTGATGAAAGGGCTAACACACTTACTTACAAATGTGCTTCACCATATATGTAGATATTTATTTATGTCTGCCACCATCCTAATGAAATGTCATGGAAAAGACCAGCAATAAATAATAATCTCAGCCAAGAAAGCAGAGTGCTCATGTTATGGTTTTCAAGTGACATTTTCCATACTGATTGTTAAGCTCTCAGAAGCATGAAGTTGTTTAATAAAGTAAAATAATCTCTCACTCATAACAGTAATTATGTCAAAAGAAATATTTATATATGAAGTGTTGATTGATTTTGTTCTAACAGGGCCATTTATTAATATATTTATTCTGAAAAATTACACCACCTCCCACAATGACAATGACCTTGTGGGGAAGAAAGTGAAGCTCAAGTACCTTCTCTCTTCTATATATAACATATGTTACCACAACAGAAGTTAAATATAATTTCCTTAATGGAAAAAGGATGTCCTTAATTGCTTTATATAAAAATCAATTTTAATAGCAGAAGATGGAAAATGTCAAACTCTTAAAAACTTACTAATTATATTTCCAAATATGATTTACCATTTACAGTTCTGTTATTGACAGTTTTAGAAGACAGAGATAATTTTGTGAGTCCAGGTGGAATGCTAGTAACTTGTGTTACAAAACATATAAACGACATATAATATCATTTTATTTTAAGAGATACCACAGTACAGTCTGTCTAAGCTAAGGCATTTGTCAAAGTTCTGTAAAACTTTTCCCACTTAAAAGGTACTTTGGAGGTAGACTGAGTACCTGATTTAAGTATTGAGTTACTCACAGATTTTTAAGACCAGATGAAAGTATAAAATTATCTGGTTTCATTATGTACTTTTGTGGGTTATAATACATATGTTCATATTTGGAAAAATAAACACACATCACTCAGTGCTGACAGATTCACAGAGGATGACATGCGTCTTTGAGATCCTAGCATTTAACCTGTCACAGAAATTCTGAGCAGCTCTGGTAGCACAGCTTTAATTCACTATCATTTTTGTAGTCTCTAAATTCAAATAAATGAATGTTTTCTGTTTAACTAAATATCTCTGCTAAGGTAATGACCTTACTGGCTTCTGTGTTGCCAATAATTTCAAAGCTCTCTTTCAAATGGAAAATATATCATCCTGCCTATTTATATTAAAATGACTGGTTGTTCTCCTATAGTTCAGCTTCTATAACAAAATCATTCTCTTTAAAAGAAAGAAACATAAAACCACTTTACAACACAGCAATTGGCAACATTAAACTCACAGACCAAATATACTGCTTTGATCAGAAAAGGTAAAGAAATGTGGTGCGAGATCAAAGTTGGATTTAGACAAATTTAGATCAAACCATTGTGAGGCTAAGTCCAGTCAGACCATCTTGAGTTTCTTGCAAGAACTGAAACACACTGTCAAAATAGGCCTTTTGCTATGTAGAAATATGCATGTGGCATTATGAACTCAAATGACGCGTATACGGGAGCTGCCATGACCAAAACAGAACTTAACACCAAAGAAAAGGTTTTCTCCATCATACAGTTCTTCTCTGGCTGCCAGGAGTTCCTTCCATAATTATAACTGCCCAAAACCACCTTGTGCTTCCTCCCCACGCATTTTCTATTCTTGAAAAACTCAGGCTATGGGCTGGAGAAAGGCTTAGTATCTGTGTTCTTTGCATCACAGGTCTTTTCCATCTGATACCAATTCTACAAGGAAATCCAAAGAAATTAAGAATACAGCGCATCTGAGAGTAATAGGAGTAGTAGGGACAGTAGGAGCTCTTGGACAGAGCTATGAGGGAGTTCATTCACCTGAACTGGTTGTTGACATAACAACCAATTCTCAGTCTTCCTATTAAAACTAACACTGACCCAAGACCCAAGAGTTTGGGGGGGGTTCTTCATGCTCACTTGGGTGGCTCACTTACACTTCTCCCTCCCTCTCAAATTGGATTTTGCCTCTTCTGAAACATGCTAAGGATGTCGACTTACCATTGCATTTGACTTTGAAGAACTCTTCCTCCCTAAACTTGGTTGATGCTAGCCCACTTTTGCTCTCAGTGTTACAAGCCTGAAGCTAGACTGAGCCCGGTGTTATCCTTGCCCTTCTTTCAAATCCTCTTCAGAGCCAGTGAGAAAACATATCATTCAGTCAAAGATGGGTCAAGAAGATCAACAGTAAGTTACAATTAGAAAATTCAGTGACAGTCAACTTTTCCCTCACCTAAGCTTGCTATTTGAGCAGCCTTTCTGACTAAAAAACCTTCATCTGACATACTGGGGGAGATGAGGTTTACAATATATTTCATAAGAATGACTAAGCGAAGAGGCTGAAATCCATCGTAAATCTTGTCTGGAACAAGAATGAGAGCAGACTCGGTGTACTAAGGCTGAAATATTATTCTTTTAACTTGATTGGTTTTGTGCTCTAAAAGCTTTTGGGTGAGGGTTTTTACACTCTCGCTTTACTAGATGCCCTTCCATAACACCGACATGCCGTTAACACTCTGTTCCCTATAGCCATTTTATATAGGGATTCAGTTCCAACACAAAAATGCTTCCCTTCCTCCCAATTGATTCTGTTCTTTACAGCTGTTGATGGAAAAGACTGTCCACCTAGTGATACCCTGAAGGTTGCAAGGCACTTCATAGCACTGTCAGTCATCCTGTCACACCCTACTATCGGAAAACCTCCTTTCAACTTCTACCATAACTGTTTTCCTCTTAACTTCATGCCGCAATGACTTTTCCTCAAGTCATCCTTGTTAAATTCAGTTCTACAACTGAAGAATTTAATTTCTATCCCACTCTTTAATCAAAGAATTCTTCATATTTTCACCTTCACATAACATCTCTAATCACATATTGTCTTTCACGTGGATTGGAACCAAAAACATCAGAAAAAGATATCAGAACCCCAGCACGGGAAAACATGGGAAATCCTGCCACATACAGACTGACTCAAACAAACAAACAAAAAAAGATTTAAACATGAGGTTTTAATGTGAACTCTGGTTATTTTTACATATTTTACTTTCAGAATCAGGGGATTTTGCTCAGTGAGACCCAGGGAAGTCCAGTTTGTCTCTGATTCAGTAGGCAAGTTGAGCTCATGTCAGGCTTCTGTCTGGGAATTTCCAGAGGAAGGTGGAGGATATTCACTGAACACTGAGTTGACAAGAAATGTATCTTCTTCAAATAATATATCTGCCTGTATCTCCATGTTATCATTTTCAGTTTTTCCCCCATTAGCTATTTTTTGGTTGGAACTTACTCAAGAAATGTCCCCTTTAAAATTAATAAGGTTGAATGAAAAAGCAGCAGAAGGGCAGCAAATCACAGCCCTTTACTCATATACTTGTATGAAAAATGTCGCACTATACCTTGAAATGTCAGACTTATTGTTCAAGACAGAACATTTCTCTTGCAGAGAGTTTTAAGAACTACATCTGTTTTCCAGGCTATTCTTTTTTTTGGCTTGTTAAAAATGAAGATGAAATTCCATGTGGCTACTTAAAATCAACATCTAAAACCTTTAATGTAAAATGTTCATGTTAGTTTAGAATCACAAAATGGCATATTTAAGTTACAGAAAATTGGACTGTGACATGCTTACACAGACTTATGCTCTATAAGCATTATTGCCAGACAATATTATTTGAAAATAAATAAAATAATGGGTAGAAATATACAAAAATAATGCCAAATATTTCTTCTACCAACAGAAACAAATTAAGAGCCAATATATTAAATAAAATGAAAACAGCAGAGCTGCCATTTATGAAGAAAATCTGTCAGCTTGGAGAATGCAAACTGGTACTGTTAAAAATGCTTTTCCAGCAAAGCAGTATATCACACTGTCAAAAAATATCAGAAGCAGTTAAAAAAATCAAAGCAATTCATACTAAATAAAATTTTAAATTATTTTGATGCAAATAGATTAGTAATTAGATTGCAAAATGAGCCTAAACAGGGAAACAGCTTAAAACAGAAACTATTCCTGTTTTCTCCTCTTAAATATTTTTTTCACATAAGCAGGAACAGAAATGAAAAACATTCAAGTGCAGAGTAACAGAAAGCAAAAATTTACTGCCACTTCTAACACAAGTACTAAAGTGTATTGAACGAAGTCAGTGTGTGACAGGCTCTCAATAAATAGAAGGTATTTCTTTACGTAATGTTACACCGTGAAACTTTTTAGGATGTTTTGGATGCAAAATGTTTTTTTTTCAGTTCCAGCAGCTGAACCTGTTTATAAAGATGTCTGTCCAGGGTTATTAGTACAGAACCATTATCTCTGACCTGGGAAGCATCTAGGCAGGACCAGAGGTGATCTGTAGAGTATGCTGGAGGAGTATCACTAGATACTTGTCCTATGCTTACACTCTTCCCTTGGCATTTGCTTTTGGTAACTATTAGAGGGAAGACACAGGGACAGCCATACCTTTGTTAGCTGTCAGTGTCTTGTTTTTATGAGAAAGAAAATGCACTGCATCCTGAAATTCTAGATGCTTTGCCTACCACCAATACCAACTCATGACCATGCTTTGCTGCAGGGCAGTGCCAGGTAATCAAAATTCCCTCTGCTTTCCACTTTGCACACCAGAGAGCCTCCAGCTAGCAAACACAGGGACTCCCTCTACCATGTGGCCTTTCCAGAAGTAGAAAGACATCACTTTGATTATCTATGGGTAGGAAGAGTAACAGAAAGCAAAGGAAGAGCAATAAAGTTCAAGATTGTTAGGATATCAAAGAAATATTTTGAGCAGGGCCTAAGTCTTAACAGCCTTTGATACTGGAAATCCTTTGGCAATATATGAATATTCTCATTTAGTGGTTAGTCCATGCACTGATAAAGAAATTCTCAACAGAGAATTAAAGAGTGTGTTGTACGGCACAAATATGAAATCCAGCTTTGCTAATGGCATCTTTTCATTATCAAGTGTTTCCTTTTAGTACAGTTCTTATTTTTTTGGCTACTTAACTATAGAAAGTTCAGTTAAAGCAGGATGTGCAATAAATCCATCTCTTTAACAAGCTCCTGTACAGCAGGAGTTTTTGCAGGCTTCGTTTATATGGACAGCAGCATTTTTAGTTAATCTCACTGTAGCTTTACTAATCTTCCATGCAGAAATCCAAAGCACAGAAAACTGAAAGCATACTGTTTCTTAGAGCAAGTGGCAAAACAGTTGGTCCATTTTTCTCAAAGATGTGACAGCCAAATGCTGAGACCGAACACAGAGAGTGATTAAAAAAAAAGAAGAGTGAGCAGGGATGAATGTGGTCTATCATTATGAACTAGATTCACACTGTGACTGGCAAGTGGCAGACCAGATTTTTTGTAGTTCAGATAATTTTGCAGATCTTCATGCCAGTTTATGTTCTTTCCATATCACTGATGTTATTACAGTTGCAGCATTGTAGCTAAGTGTTAAAATTAAAACATGCCTATTTCTCTTTATTGCAACTAGACCATGATTTCACTGTATAGAGATGTGTAGGATCAGGAAAAAAAGTCTTCCTTTTCTTCCTCCTCCTCCTCCTGCACCTTTCCACCCCACAGTTTCAAACTCAAGATTTGTATTTTATAAAAAAAAGGTCACAGTCTCCATTTACATAAGCAGGCAGTCTCAGTGTGCTTCTCCTATGATGGTTAGAATGTAGAATTGCAGATAGTACATTCACTGGCTTCTTGTTTCACTAACCGTAGGTTCAGAAGGTTAGTGACCTTGAAGAAAAATACTGACCTCAGCTTTGCCTCAGCTAATACTTCCTTTCCAAGTTAATAGTAATTTTGGTTTTGGTCAAAAGTAAACTTTATCTAAAACAGTTATACATTAAAATTATGAAGCAATTAAGAAGCTTTTATTCTGAAATAGTAAAATGCAAATTTTCAGGTGAGATTTGCAAAACTGAAAGTCACAGCTTATTGGATTACTGATCGAGAACATGTCTTGATCCCTTATCTCTACCTTGTAGCAACATAAATGCAATACAAACATTAATTGACCATATTTACTACCATGGAAACAGCACTTCTTGCTTTTGAATAACTTTGCAAACACTAACTAGTCTCCAAAACTGCTGGGGAGACAAGAAACCACTGTGTCTCTGAGGATCTGAGTCAAAGCAATGAGATGACCAACAAAAGGAGATTGAAATCTTAATAGTGACTATAACCAATACAGAATTATTTCATTTTAAAATACAGTAAAGTGAACTTCATCACAACACTAAAGTACATAACAGGTTACGTCAGTCTTGTAAACTTACATCTTAAATAGGTATGACAACATTTGGAACAAGTCCTAAGTATTGGAAAAAAACTAAAAGAAATTGATTTCTATTTTATTTAATTGTTGGTGTAATTAAGCATCTAAAGTACTGCTTCACAGAACATAAATGTTGTATTATTGGCCCTAGACTATATTTTTGGAACGCATTTAATAATAGCATCACAATATGATTTTGCTTTCTTGATGTTACAAACATTAATAGACTTGTGCTGTAATAGAAAAGTTTTTGTTAGTTTTGTCTCTAACACAATGGCTGTTAGAGGACAAATCAAAAGATGCATGAGCAAAGTGGTCCTTCATTTTACATGATGTCTCAGCTGAGAAACTTAAACTTTAGGGACATCTGCAACTGAAGACTGTACCTGGACTACCTTATTTTGTAGTTTCTGAATGATCTATCTTCCACTGAACTGTCTAATCTCTTTTTTTTGAATTTATTTATAATTTTGGTTTCTAAGATCTCCCATGGCAATGCTTTCCATATGCAAGTTAAGTGTTATGTGAAGAAGTAGCTCCCGTCTGATCATTTTGGAGGCATCCAATTAAATTACTGTACATGACAACTCTGTTCCCTGCTCACTTTCCCTACAGAATTCATTGAAGTTTGTTGCATCTCCCTGTTGCATCTTTAATGCAGCTCTGGCTTGAAGCATAGTCAGAGATAACACTTCACAGGAGCACAGAAGACACAATTTTAAGTCCTAGATCATTCGTAATATAATTCCAGTAATGTTTACCATTGTCTTGGGAGTCTTTTCAGTCTTTCCCGACCGAGCAGGCTATATTAGCTGCTCAGAGGGAGCTGATTTGCATAATGCAATGCATTGATATGAAAGGTTTTGCAGTTCATTGGAAAGTTGGGATTATCATAACAGCTGTGTGTGGGGGTGTGTGTGTGTGTGTGCTACTGGACTATTAGCCACATATCAGCTTTGGTGGTCAGTGTTTCTCCGGTGTATGTGCAGCCAAGGTGTACTTCTCCTCTCATTACAACCTGTTTCTCCCAACCAAAACCCCAGAATATTTCTGAAGCCAACAATTTTATGAAACTTCCATTTTCTAACATAAAGCAAAAAATGAAACAACCCTGAAACTTCTTGATTCATAATTCATCTTTGATTCATCTTTATGCAGCAGTGATGAGAATGAACAAACCAACAAAGAAATCATTGTTTTTCCATGAGTGGAAGAAATGAGGTTTTTGTTCCTTTCTAAATCTATACCTTGAGTTTTATGAAGCCCTGTAAAATTTGCCTAGTTTAAGGAAACTAACTTTGGGATCAGATGGGGCAATTCAGTTCTTTTTGGGAGAAGGGTCAAGAAAGCATACCATGATATTGTGAATTAATTTCTAGCTCCTAGAAAGCCACTTCTCTCTGGGCAGGAAATTGATGATATGGAAAATAAAATTTCCATTTCCAAGTGAAAATTAAAATTTGTTGACATGGAGGAAACTGCAACATTAAAAATGTCAAGAAAATTAAGGACATGACAGGAAATAACTCATTACACTAATCAGTGCAGGGTTACAGGGGAAGAAGAATTATTCAGCATAATTATATTAGGAAAACAAAATGTTATGAGAAATTTTACTTATGGATTTCACAGTGCGGCAGAGGTCTGAGGGAAAATGTATCTTAGTTTACTAGCTGTATTGGCTTATTTTTACTCTTCTCTGCTTTCACAAAAAGCATGAAACTACTTTAAAACATTTATTTCATCTGATAGTGTTATATGAGATATACTAGTAACTCTCACAGAAACCTCATGCTAAGAAGTTAGTTTTTCCTTTCTTCTTAGAGTCGTATGAATTAAGGATATGATCATAAAGTGAAAACACCCTCTGTTTACTGACTCACTGATATTAATATTTTTCAGCATTCTTATTATGTCAGTCATTATGTTAATCCTGAAAAGCTGCATGAGAAATTAATTTCAATATCTAGCAGCAAAAGTACTGAAAATGTATCATACAAAGGCAAATAGAGAGGTTTTAACTTTGAATCAGTTAATTTACTTGTGGATGTGATTAGGCTCACAACAACATGTTTCCCAGTGACCTAAGAGCACATAAAAACTTTACTGTGAAAGAGGCACCTTTCTTCTGACAGCATAACTAGCTGGTGACAGTGGTTTCACTTTCACTTATCAGTGGTCTAGTAATGAACTTCTTATCTTTTTAATTAATTTTGGAGTCCAGTTACATTTACAACTGGCTTAATTAAATGTTACATTTGCATATTGAGATCAGAGTTGGCTTTAAAATGATATTCTGTTCCTAGACACAGGTACAGTGGACACTGCAAATAGTGTTTGTTAATAACATGCTGATGCTGATAGTCAAACTCAAAAGCAGCAGCAGGAAAGTTAAAACAAATTAAGTAATCATCAGCTATAACAGCTACAAATTAATCCGATCTCTACGGTAGTGTGAGGTGAGTGCACTGCACCTAACAAGGAGCCAAGGCTTCAGATCGTAAAAAGCTGTAACTTCCTGTTTTCTCCTCTTCCTTCTACTGATGTAGACAGTTCTGTCATCCTATTTGCTTTAAAAAAATATCATTAGACAAAATAATAAAATTAAACACCGCACTTCTATTCTTATGCATCAGACAAGTGTTTTCTGTAGTTAAATCTCAATTCCTTTTTCCATGTATTTACCAGTACTCTAAAAGTATGGAGGAATACAAAAAGGATACTTTTTGGGAAAAATATGGAAGTTTAAATGAGCTGAACTGCTAAAGTTAGAGAGGCTCCCACTGAGAGTGCCAAAACCCTGCAAATACTGTTTACCCTGCAGCAGGAATGGTACTGGATGACCTGCTAAACTCCTTCTACCTTTCTCTCATTCCCTGATGTACCAAGGAATCTATCTGCTGTTCACAAGTGCTGTTAGATTTATAACCCACAGGCACCGTACCACAATATTGAGCACCATGTCATGGCAATTTCCAGGCTAGGTACTCAGACTGACATACACTGGAGTTCCATACTGGGATGAATAGGAACATCCTGTTTGGTCAGCTACTCCTAGAAGCATGCTGCCTGGAACAGTGACAGCACATCCCATTCCATGTAGCTTGTCCCATCCCCAAATCAACAGTTTTTCCTTAGTCATTTAAAATCAGGAATAAGCTTGATAGCTAATATTTTAGAACCCCAAAAGGATGTAGATCACTTCCAGCAATGCTTTGAGTCATCAGCGGGTTGAAGTCCTCTCAAATGCAATCAGTAATTCAATCCAATTGATAGGGTTTTTTTCTACTTAATGATTAAAGAAACCAAATTTGCTTCTTTGGTCTTCTTATGTCTACTCATCTGTGTAGAGCCAGCATTTTCATGGAGGAGACAGCTTTGTAACTCAGCCAGTTATGGAAACAAATCTGTCAGTTTCCCATGCCCGTATCTCAAAAAATCTCCAGACCATATATGCAACACTTGCATAAGACCTATACTTTCCACTCACCAAAGAGCAGGCATCCAAGATTCCTGTTCCTCGGTACATGCTCTCCCAACGTGCACATATCCTTGTTTTCATACTCTAAATCATTGTTTCCAAAAAAATGTCAAAATAGCTCATGACAACAAAACCAATAACCAAAAACAAACTACCAAAAAACCAAACCCAGCTGCCTTTTTGCCATGGATACGTGTGTTGTCATGGTACAGAGCAATAAAATAAAGCTGATCCCTTAAAGGTGAAAATCTTGGCAAGTTTTGAAGCTGGCAGCTCTATTTTAACCCTCTGCACATCCCCGTGGTATGAAAAAAGTTAATACTATGCCAGCTTTTTTGGTATATGGCAACAATAAAACATTGTTATATGAAATGCCACACTGGAATAAGTTATCCCACAGTCTTAATTTTTTTTTCCACAACAAATAAATTTTGTTTTTCAGCTGGAAAATTTACTGATAATAGAAATAATTCTTTTTTTTTTTTTTTTGGTTTCTCATGTGAGACTTTGTTTACTGGCTCAGTGCTTCTTCCAGTGGTTAGACTGGTCAATGCATACTAAGAACTCCCTCCTAACAAAATCTCCCATCTTCGGACCAAGTTAATATCATTAAACAGTTGTTATGTGTCTGTCTGTACAAGACAGGCAAAGTACATCCATTAATTTACTTTCTTTTAAGTATTAGAAAATCATTAACTGATTGAACTGGGCTTTGTTTAAGAATCTGTAAGGGTGGTTATGTAGTGTTTTCCTTGGCCATACTACAAAAACTCATTCAATTACAGTTCTGGTCCCTAATGGTTTGCCTCTTATCAGAGTCATGCCAGGAATTTGAGTGTATTCAAAAGTCTCTTTGTATCTCTATTTACACTGTCTCTCAAGGCCTTAATTTATACATTTTGTTTTGCCTTTTTTAATAAATGTTGTGTTCAGAAATGCTGGGGTAGATGAATAACCAGATTTCACCCAGATGCTTGTTCTCAATCATGTAATTCACAGTGTAGTACACAAGAGCCCCATCCAGTCAGAAGCAAACCCAAGTCTGCAAGTGTTCCTCTAAAGCAAGCCCTTAAAATCTACTCCAAAAATCTGCACAGTTCTCCTAGAGTAATGTATCCCTACCAAGCACAACATCATTCGGATTTGCATTTTCAGTCCTCATGTTATCTTTTCTTCAACTTTATATCTTACCATTGACCCTCAGGGACCTAGTCTAAAAGAAAAAAAAATGCAAAATATTTACATATGATAAGATTCATATGTGGATCTTTGTCCCATATCATTGCAACAGATTACACTCTACAGAAGAACCTGAAAGCTGCAGAACATCTATCACCACAAGTGGTTTCAAGTGCTCTCCTTGGACTAGGAAGAATTCCTGGATCAAAAGGACCAGATCTCATCCCAGAGAACACTGAGACCAGCAATGAAGTCACAACAAAAAGAAACTAACTCCAACCTTGACATGCTCTTCTCTGGCTAAAGTTCTGTCACTTATGAATGTCCTTGATTTCTATCTCCTTGGGACATAATAGACAATAGCTGGACTACCTTTGGAATAATTTTGTAAGGTATAAAAGAACAAATGCACAGAAAAGCTATATTTTTCTGATAATTTTCCCATCAAGAGCATTTTCCTCAAGTCCTTACAGGTAATACTTTAACAAGTAATTCTTTATAAAATTGCTTGCATTCCTTAATGCTTTACATCACAACTGTCCAGTCCTGCCTCCCAGCAAAAAGTTTCATTAAGGACAGTTTTAGGAGAAAAAGAGGAGTATGTAGTCTGCTTTTGTGCATATGAAGCCTGAAATGGGAAAAAGAAATCAGGGACAGACACTAATTAAGCATGGACACTTTCAGCTAAGTTATAGAAAATATGCAACTATTTTTACCCAAAAAATATACACTTTCAAAGATTTATAGGAATATTTATAAAGACATGTTGCAATTAACCAAAACATAGCAACTCAGACTGCAACCCAAGACTTGTAAATACAGTTTTGCAAAGTGAGCTGCATTCGCTGGTTAGTGAGCCAGCCTGAACACCTTGTGACCTAATTTACAGCACTAGTCTCAAGATCTAGAAGTATGAACATTTATACTGACAAAGTGGCAATGCAGAAAGGTGATTGTATATATATGTATATAGATATATTTTTACAAGTGTAAATAAAATACTTTTTTCTCTTCAGGACTGAATTTATCCTATTCTTCATACACAGAAATTTATGGAAAGTAACATAAGAAACATATTAGCTTTGATGTGCTAGCTATGTAGTTATTTCAGATGTTATCTGAAGGATTACTTTGCATGTAACCTTAAAATGTTAATCCTGAATCTCAAAACTGTTTTTAGATTTATAATCCATCTGCAAACATGCTGTGCTTTTCAATTTAAAAACCTAATTACATGAGCTAGAGCAGAGTTCCTCAGCAAGGCTACTAATTAATGCAAAATTATTGCTGACAGTGAAATTCAGAGCTTCATAAAAGCAAAGCTAACTTTAATGGAGTTTGTTGGATGTTGTTCTACAGAACTGTGATTTGTCCCTGGAACAAGAAGTTGCATCGCTGAAAGGTGGCAAGAGTTTTGTAAAATAACATGAGGGTGCCAGTTTTTCTTATAGATGTTTTGGGGTTTTGGTTTTTTTTGGTTCTTTTTATCTTGATCCATGTTGTGATCTTCAAAAAAACCTGCACGTTAGCCATTTGCCAGTATAAATAGATCTAACTGCAGAAGTAGGGTGGTGAACAACAACTTATAGTGCTTGAAATTAGAAAGTTGAAAGCACAGTCATAAATCTGTATGCTCCTCCAAAGAACTGCTAGAATTCTTGACTGGTTTTGTCCTTTTACTCTCAACACAGATCAATTTACTCCTTCCACAACTTCAATTTTTAGCAATTTACAAACAAGTACCTTTTGTGATGATATCGGTCTTTTATCCAAAGTTTCATAATATTGCTGTCTTTTCCACTAGATAAGTGATTGATAGGGGATTTCCTCCCTTTAAAGCCAGAATGTTCTCATCATATAAAGCTGTGGTTTAAGACAATACATGCAACTACAATATAGTGGCTCAAAGGACCAAATCTAAGCAGGCAGATACATGCTCAAAATATTAAGTCCTAATCATTTTTTCCTGCTAGAGGGCCAAAATAAAATTAGAAATCTGGTATTGATACACCTTTCTGTACGTGTGTATATCTAAATGTATTTTTTTTTTCTGCATGAATATTTCTACTACACATTTGTATCCCTGGAAATGGTGCCTACTGCGGTAAGCATCTTAAACTACAGCTGCACATTGTCATTAAGGAAAAGTCTTAATGAAAATTGTATACGTTAACCTTATTATAAACTCTTTAAACCAAAAAGCATTTTGTACTAGGCATATACACATTTTCTTAAATTCAGTATGTTGTTACACTATATCCTCTAGAACCATCTTCATTTCTGCTCCCTAGATTGCATAAAGCTCTCTCTGAACATTAATCTTAGATGCTGTCTCTAATTAATTGGCCCTGTACTCCAGTGGATCCACTCATAGAGACTCATCTGCATAAGCAAATAGTTCCAAACTTGATAATGAATATATTAAGTAGCTTTGCCTTATCTGAAGCTCAGCAATTTCTAATAGGGTATTTGTCGATCATTGTTCCTTTTCACTACTTCCTGAAAATTACTTCTGATATAGTTGCATGGAATTTTCAATCTCATTTTCTTTTTCCATCAGAATACTTACAGGTTCTCAACTGGAAGTGCAGGAGTGACCCAGCTGAACAGTACTAGTAGAAGAGGATATCTGAGTACTCCCACTGAGAAAGCAACACAGCTCCTGGAATAAACCCTGAGGCTGACAGTGAAAACCAGCTGGAAGACTGCATTTGCAGTTTGTATCAGAGAGGCTTCTGCTCTCCAAAGCACCCATGCTGCTGAGCTTATTCAGACTAACAGCCCCAACAGCCTCAGTGCCCCTACCAGTGTAACAAGCTCCTCACCAGTGACTCAAATTGAGTAACAGGAACATGAACAAAGAATTAGAGCAGCAGCAATAAAATTCTGTCCCCTTGGAAATGGCTGGTTGCATTCTCAGTGAATTCCATGGGACTAAGAGTACTTTTCTTTTTCTACTTTTCTGATTAGCAGAAGATAACCAACATTGCAAATCTGCAATAAAATACGTAACTTGATACCACACTATTCTGCACATTTTAGGAAGACCCTCTATCCCACCGTCTCTAGCAGCTATGCAAAAGAGTGTTTAAAAAGGCTCTTAACTGAAGACACCTTTATAAACTGTATTTAGGTAGTGTTCTACAATCTTAAATTGCTGTCCATTCACTTGACGGGTTTAATTTACCACTTGATTACCTAGCCCTTAGGAATTATGTTTTTCAAGTCTTTTTCACTATTTAAGTTTCTTTACTTTTCTTGAAAGAGCAGCTGAGATTCTTATCTAATAGCTTATTCTTTAAAACTGGTACTTAAAAATATCAACAGCTTTTAAGGGGCTTGCAACAGCCACAAGTGTACTCACTGCTTTGTGTATTGTCAATTTGCAATTTGGTGGAGACAAGAAAGATGCTTATTTTTGCAACAACGTGGCTCTTGGAAATATGGGCTTCTCTGCATAAGAAGAACCAAGTCAAGATATCAATATATGATTCTTACTAATAAAAAAAAAAATGTAATAGAATGATACTGAATTGCTATCAGAGCATAAAACTGTTATAAGGTGTGAAATACTAAAAATGATAAATTTAATCTATATTTGCTTGTTTACAAGAAACTCTTTTGTGTGTTTATAATTACTGTTGCTTGAATAAAGTGCAGTCAGAAACCAGTGTGCAGCTGTTAGGTTATCAAATCATAAACCTGCCAGCGGAACTTCTAAAAATAGAGTTAACATATTTCAAATTTTGCTTAGCATATACATATTTTTGCTTCCCTACAAAACAATTATTTTAAATTCAGGTACCTTCCAGTAAAACTAGAAATTTTGTAGTCACTTATGAATACATACTGAGTCTACATATTTTTGTAGCAATCCAGAGATGCAAGCATAAACAGTTTTTGACTCTTGCACAGAAATGGCATGTTTCATGGTAATGAAAAATGAACAGTAGAAGATTGCACTGGCAGTCCTTCCAATGGAAATAATTGACATGATGGCATGGACCACCCGATATCTAGCCTGAACAGATTGTGAAAGGACATTGAAAGAAAGGAAAGGCAGAAAGAGTCCAGACCAGAAACTAGACACATTCATTACGAGATCATAACCATGCACTATTTCACAAATAAATAAATAAATAAATAATAATTTTTAAAAAAGGAAATAACCTAATACCTTAAAAACTGTCAGAAATGTCTATGCTCCAGTAAAATCTCTTCAGAGCTGGAATGAATATAACATTAACCTCACATAACCATATATATGCATTTCTGACAACTGTGCTATATAAATAGCTATTTAAAATATGCTGCTTTTGCTCTAACTCAATTTTAAAAATCTTGCAAGCACTAAGATCCTCTAAAATATATTGTGCTAGGTTAGGGAAGAGCAGTTGACTATTACTTTTTCCTCATTAGCTTCTTAGCACTCAGCACAGACAAGAGAGAATGTGCGTAATTGCAAACTACTTAAATATTCCACACAGGTCTATTTTAAGTACTCATATTTCAATCAATGGTTCAGAAGGAAGCTGCAGTACAAACACACTCCATTCAACTAGATTTGCATATTGGTGTCAGTAGTTTGAATCAAACCAATTAGACCATGTAGTTATCTATGGAAAACATATGGCGGACTGATAAAAACCCACTTCTATGTTTAAAATCTATAGCATTTCATTTGCATAGCAAAAAGCAACTGGAAGAGGATGTTACTCTTCAAGGACTAGGCAAACTGATGCAAGGCAAACTCCTTGGGCTGGGTTCTCAGCTGGTGTAAATCATGCTGAATACACTGGTGAATTGAAATGGAACTACTCACTGTAAAACCAAATGTTCTCATACAGACACTGAATCAAGCACTGATTTCTCTTTGTACGCAGTTCTTTACCCATAAAATTGGGCTATCCCATTTTCTTACCCATTCTTTTTTCAGTTAGAGCAAAAACTCTTGAGAAAGGGCACTGTCTATTACTTTGTGTTTTCAAAAAAAAGAAAAAAAAATTGGAAGAGGGACACCATCTTGTTTTAGCTACTGCCCTAACATGAATAATGGTAATGGTACCTCAGCCTTTCTATCTCTAAGTTTTCATTGCATCCCTGATCCATTGGGGTGCAAATAACGAAACAAGACAAACTGTAAAGCAGTTGCTGAGGAAAGAAATAGAAGTCAGATAAATTAATTTCAGTTGGAAAGACAACACTGTTTCTAATCATCTTTTGCTGTTGCTGCTTCCCATATTAAAAACAAACAAACAAACAAACACACACAAAAAAAACCCAAAACCCCCAACAACAACAACAAAAATATCTTCTTTGAGTAGCCAGTGATTTAGCTATAAAAATATCTGGTTTGTACATGACTAACCATCTCATCAGTGCCATGTTCAGATGACCAGACTTATATGTTGTTCTGGCAATATCTGTATGCTAAGCACTAAAACCCTTTTTAATAATATGTTCACGGCTCCAAGATTGCTCTTTTACTGAATGAAGCATCCGCACGATTTGTTGGGTGACATAATTTACAAACAATGACATTGCTGTCTGGAATTAATATCACTAATAAAAAAAAAAAAAAAAAAAAAAAAAAAAAAAGAATGAATCCACTATCATCTATTTGAAATTCAGGTTTAGCAACGTATGTAGTGAAAATATATGCTAATTTCTCCCCCCTCCTACACATTCTTCAGCAAGCAAGTCAGCTCATGACAGATAAATTATTCCACAAATACTGAATCATAAAACACCAGAGGGCATTACTATGGGACAGGACAACACAGATATTATTTTTATTCATATACCCTCTCCCCACCAAAAAATGTATATATTAAAAAATAGTCAGATCCTCATATCAAAATCATCCACATCTAGACAGCAGTTAAGAGTTCCAGTGGTATTCAGATAGCAAGTGCTGAAGCAAGGAATTCTGCTAAATGGCAGTGAACCCAGAGATAACTTCTGTCACTTGTAGAAGATTTTATTAAGTTTCTATGAATTACATTCAGTAGCAAGGTTAGTAATAAAAATAAGTTTTGCATATATTAAAAAATTTCCATTAAATAAAATACTACCACCTGAATACTGAAGTTAATTAGGAATCACACAAATCTCTGTTGATACCCCAGAAAAGAATGTCTCCTTTTGCATATCCAAATCAAATACAGTCCCATGCCAGGCAGTTTCTCTCATCATAGAATCATAGAATTATTTATGTTGGAAAAGTTCCTTAAGATTATTGAGTTCAACCATAAACCTAACACTATCAAATCTACCACTAAGCCATGTCACTAAGTGCCATGTCTACACATGTTTTAAATACCTCCAGGGATGGTGATTGCCCTGGGCAGTCTGTTCCAGTGCTTGATAACCCTTTCGGTGAAGATATTTTTCCTAATATCCAATCTAGATAAGATACTTACACAATTGATTTATGTTTGTCTCTGTGTATAATGTCTATCAAATTCTCTTGCAACTTACCAATGAACATTAATACTAACTCTTCCTTACAAATTACCCGTGCAGACCTTAGGAGTATCCTATTGCTTTAAATAAGTGATTCTGCTTCTCCTCCACATAACACTAATCAACACTTTGCAGTCAGCTTGGGAAAACAAACAAAGCTTTTCTCTTGTCTTAGACTCAAGTCCAGTTTTAGCTGATCTAAAAGGACCTCTCTATTCTCCTACCTTCTAAGAAAACTCCCAAAATAAAAATTAGCGTCTGTTCTCCTTCAATTTTTTGTTAGAAAATACAGAAGAAACAACCTGAAAGAAGTATCACTTACTGGTCTAAGTAACTGAAAGGTTCTTAATTTTTCAGGAACTAAATAACATCTTATATTCAGTTCATTTATCTTTTCAAGAGTATGTAAAAATTATACAGCCAGACAAAATATCGAACTCCTATATGCAACCGAGTCTGTAGTCAACCAGAAAACTTTGTTTGATCTCATTAGTTTTCACTAGAAAAAGAAATACAAAAAAATTTATCATTTCTTCACTGCACACTTTGTCAAATATATCTTTCTAAAATCTTATTCTCAAAGCAATAACACTTGCTTACTCTGGGTGCTAGTATATAAATACTTGCAGCAAAGGTGAATTTATTTGAGACTAACAGTTCCAAGGCCATGTACTGTCTTTGCTTTAGGACAATCAGAATTCTCTGATGTCAATAGAAGTTAGACTGAAGGTCATTTATGGCTCAAATTGCTGCTGATGCTCTATTGGAAGGATTTACTTCTTCCTTGTTAACCTTTCCTTTCAAAGTTTTATTTCTTGACCATAAAAAACCAAAACAAACCAACAACCAACCAACCAAAAAATAATTCAAAGCTGTTACTCTGAAATAATATTTACAAGGTATTAGGCTACAAATGTTACTCTTAAATATATTGCATTAATGTAAGGGGAGGGGGGAAGACAAAACAAACAAACAAAAAACCCCCAGAAACCAGTGAAGCAAGTCTCAAATGCGACTTTTTTGTAAAAAACAATGGCTTAATTTTGGTTTCAGAGGCAGATAACAGCCTAACAGAAAACAGATAACATTTTGAAAATTTCCACAACTGGTTGTAATTTGCCTTAATTATGGCAAAGAGCATCAGAGTAAATGTACATCATACCTCTTTACCTTTCATTTCATGGGTTCTTGGAAACAGTGCATTCTCAGATACAGTGCAATGTCACAATATATCCTGAAAATGTGACAGAGGTATTGTCAAGTGACATGTTTTCAAAGAAACTAAAGCAAGAGCTAGTTGACACAGGTCAGAAAGAGAAATATTTCCAGATGGTGGAGGACGTTGGGAAGATGAGACTCCTCATGATGTTGAATGCAGAGTTTGAGTACTGCTACACTAAAGGCTCTGTTTTATGGAAATACCTTCAGATACCTGTAGTAGCTGTTGCCTTGAAGTGCTTCTCACACTCTCCCTGTCTTGGAAGTTCCCTTCCCACCCTCTCTGTTGGAGCTCAGCTCTATAAAGCAGCTGCTGAACTGCAGAATTTACAACTAAGGATATTAAGTTAAATCAGAACTTATTTCAGATACTCTCCTGTTCTATGCTGCAAGACGTGACAGCTCAGTCATGTTTGGGAAGGAATATAAATAAACTCATAGTGGACTGTCCTCAAAAGGATAAGTCTTTATAACCCATAAACCATATATGTGGTTTCAGATCCACATATGAGGGTAACACTGGAAAGGTGGGTACGCTCCAGTAGCATTTCATTCTCAGTTACTACAGGTTGAACTTCTTGTTATTCTTCATTAGAATATCTAGCAATAGTTAAGCATGGTTTAGAATTACATTTGTAAGTTTTTGTACATAAAAGCCTTGAGTCCTGCATTTTTTATTTACCCATTAATCCTTTTTGTGTGTGTGTTTTGTTTTGAAAGGCAAGCATACCTGAAAAAAATGACCAAGTTCAGTCTATCTTTGTGGAGTCAATTGGTGACTATAAATGGGAGAGTGAGCAGTCTCACAGGAAATTATCTCTGATTGGTGCCTTGAGATAAGTTTTGGAAACTGAATCAGCAAACCCTACTGCTGCTGTTCTAGTCATCAGATGTAAAGTATACCAGCAGAGACTATCAGCATCTGCTGGTTTTGGAGATGGTTATCCCAGAAAGGAGTTAGCAGTAAACTCCTCCTTATATTTGCAGATGAAACTGTTCGATAGTTCAAAGGTAAGAAAAAATGAAAGATACCCTCACTTTAGCTCTTGCTCTAACTATAGATTCAGAAAAGTTAGAAAAAACGTGTATGTTACTGTTTACAGTAAGCAGAGAAATGGGTACTATGCTGCCCTGTTAACCTGATGAAATGATAGCAGTCGATGCATTAAAATCAAAGTAGACATGCAGTTAGGTTCTTGTTTCATAGTATGTCCCACAGTTTTAACCATCCACTGCATCTTAAACATATATGCCAGAATTTAAAAATGAAACATCACCAGCTAATGATTTTAGGACACATACTGATATTCTGTCTGATATATGTCTGATATTCATGATGCAACGAGATTAGACAGACCTAATTAGAAGTCAGAAATTGCCTGTCCCCCCTGTCATGGGGATAAAAAAGCATAAAAAACATTAGGAAACTTCCTGAAAAAATCTTTTTTCTGACAACATAAACAGGCAGGTGCATAAGTTCCCCTAAAACACCCTAGCTTTGGGTGAATATGAGACAAACACTGGATGTGTGTTGAGTCTAGTACAGAGATGATGGAAAACCATTAACTACTGATGTCTTAATGTATTTTTTTAAGCATCTGATCATTTAGAACTGACAGAAACATGTATTCTCCATCTTAGTGTTTTGAAATTGTCCAGGGATGAAACAGCTGTGGCTCAAGCTAGTTAATATTAATCTTCCAGCACAATCATTTGTGAATATACATCCATGTTTTTTGTTGCATTGTTTGATGCACTATTACAAGATATGTTTGATGCACTATTACAAGATATGTTTGAATAAGGCAGTAACTAATACAGGATATGAAGAAAGAATGGGAAGCATCTTTTAAATCCCAGACTATGAGATAAAGAACAGAAACACAACAAGGAATTCAAAGAAACAACCGCTAGGGAACCGCTATCATGCAGGTACTTAACCTGCTAATTACCCACCACACAAGCAGATATCAATGTCATTTCAAGGGTAGCAGGCTGTTCATCATTCATCAATTCTACCGCTCCAACAGCCTGCTTTCCTGACACAAGGTAACGTAGCATGACCAAGTATGACAATTCACAACACTATTTTAGGAAAGAACAGCGTGAAAAAACATCTCCATCTGGAATGCACTTCTAAGCTGAAGGACTCAGAGATTTCAAACAGTAAAATGCCACTTGGCATTTTGGGAGAATGCATATATATACAGGCACACATGAGAAGAATCACTTCCAGTGTGCTGGACTTAAGATTTTGCAGTTAAATTTGTCTTTATTACCTACCTACCACATCTACATACCACAGATTTAAAGCAATGAATTTACACACAAACTTTACATAACTAAAAGGAATCTGACTGCAAATGTTGACTTTAACTTAAAGGGAAAAAAAAGGCATTTATAATTTATTTTTTTTTTTTTTTTGCAAACTGATATATGTACATATCACTTCTATTGAAAATAAAATGCATACTAAAATGTATGTTAATGTTACATGTAACTAAGAAAGTTACAGAATGTTTTTTTCGTTACCTAGCTTAAACATTATCCCATAACGATTTTGAAACTGGCCAAATCCCTAAACATTCCAGTAATTTAGAAACAATTCCTGTTTATTTTTAGCTCGGATCACTGCAATTGCCCTGCCCTTCAACTCTTTAATTAAAGAATCTTAACTGAAGGGTAATTCCTACTTACAAAAGAAATATAATTAGCTATAGCTATTAGGTCAACATGGAATTAGTATGGGTTTTCCCATTTGCTTGCTTTTATGTAGTCCTCTATGATACTCTCTGGCTGAAGAGATTGCAGGAAAAACTGGCAGATGTCATTGCTAAGCCATAGCATCTCCATCACCTTTGTAAGGTCATAGAGAACAGAATAAGTGCCCAAGAGCTGGAGGAAAGCCATTGTCACTCCAGTCTTCACAAAGGGCAAGAAGGAGGGCCCAGGAAACTACAGGCCGGTCAGCCTCACCTCCATCCCTGGAAAGGTGATGGAACAGCTTACCCTAGAGGTCTTCTCAAAGCATGTGGAGGAAAAGAAGGTTATCAGGAGTAGTCAGCATGGATTCAAGGGGAAATCACTCCTCACCAACCTGATAGCCTTCTGTGATGGAATGACCAGCTGGATAGGCAAGGGGAGAGCTATGGATGTAGTCACCCTGACCTCAGCAAGGCTTTTGACCCTGTCGCCCATAATATCCTCATAAATAAGCTCAGGAAGTTTGAGTTCGATGAGTGGACAGCATACAGTGCATGAGGTGGATTGAGTACTGGCTGAATGGCAGAGCTCAAAAAGTTTATTGATGAAAATGTTATCTAAGGCATTTCTGGATTGTTCGATACCTGCTTTTCCTGGGTCTGTATGGAAGGATTTTTACAGTGTGTCAGTAATATCTCCTGGAAAAAATATTTTTCTGCCTTGGTAATAACAACACCAATAGTTGAAGGTCTACATCTAGTAGGAGTGGACTGACACAGCACATTTTCAGTTTGATCATCACTGCTTTGACTTTTTTATGCTATATGTCATTACTAACTTAAAATGCAGTATCATTTAACATATGGTACATTAGGGCTTGCAGCACAGAGAGTATTAAGGACTATTTCCCCTTTATACAGAGTACATTTGTAATATCCTGAAAGCACAGCAATGAATCACATTCTAATGCAACAGCAATGTAACATGGACCTGTCATGAATGCACACAATGGTCTTGAATATAGATGTTTTTGTCTTAAGTCAGCTGCAACAGTCGTAGAAGGGCTGGAAGTTTGTGTGCAGTGATACAGCCTTTTGGGATGTAGGATGGCATGGGGCAGTTTTTACAAGGATAGTACACCTCTCATCTCTTCTGTCTAACTTTCTGTCTACTGATGATAATAGTAATTAAGGGAAAAAAAAGCCCCTGAAACAAACAACACCCCCCTCCCCCCTACTCAGCTCTAAAAATAACACATGCAGTGAATAGAGGCATTTGTTCATTAACTTCCTTTTCATCTGGTGCAATCTTCTTCCTTTGATATTGTAATTTGAAAGAATTTATCATCACTAACGTGGTTTCTAAGAACGGAAGAAACAGTAAAAAGTATTCTACTGGTTATCCTGTTTTAAATATAACAATGATCAGTAAGATGTCACTGATGCCTTTCCATCATTTTGTTTTGACAGAAGATCCGCAAAGTGCAGAAATGTAATTAATTTCCAGGCTCTATCACTCCTCAGTTTCTTGCCAAAATTTCCATAGAGACAATACACTGGCTTTTATGACATGAATCTCTTCAGCTAGTAACTATACTGAAAGCAGAAACTTATTTCACAAAGGCTATCAATCAGTCTTTAGAGAACAAAACTTGCCGGGTTACTGCTTTGCCAGTCTGGTCTGTAAGTAGTGATTTAAGGAAAAATTTTGGAATATTATTACTAGCTCTTTTGGACAGCCAGACTTACACTCAAAACAAGCAGAAAATATTTCCTATGAAAAAGCATTGCTCAAGAATTCAGAAGAGCTAGCTTTCTCATGTCTGTCAGTTAGCCACACAGTAACTTTTATTTATCTTACCTATTACAAAGAGTAGTCATTCACACATTTCTGTCAGCAACCGCATTATAGGAAATGCATAAACCAACCCTGACCAGAGGATACTGGCCACAGAAAGTTGTTTTCTAGACATCAGATATATAAAGATTGTTATAAATAAAGACATATTGCCAATATTCTTTTCTAGTCTTATGGGATGCTCAACCGTCTGTCAAAGCATCAGCTAGTATAAGCTGATGTAGCATGAGTGATTTAAGAAAAAAATATATTAAAAATCCCATCTTGCAGCAGAAGAAGATCCAACAATGTTTCAGATCAGTGCATTTCTGCCTTGCTATAAAGCTTGTGTTTCAATAATTATGAAGACCATTGGCAGGACTGAACAATAAACAAGTCCATACAACCAGATGTGATGCAGCTGAAGGTCCTGAGGAAGCTGACTTTGATAGGGCATGATGCTCAGGGACTTTACTGATGACTGGAGAAAGGCACATAACCTATCTTTAAGAAAAGATAGAAGGAGGTTCTGGGGAACCTCAGTTTCTGGGAAAATTATGGGGCAAGTCCTCCTCAAAGCCATTTCTAGCCACAAGAAAAGAAACAAGAAAAGCGACAGGGAAAAGCTGAAGTCTAGCTGGTGGCCAGTTGCGCATGGCAACTCTTGGGGATCGATACGATCTCTAGGCCAAATATTTCTCAAGCTTTTTATTAACAACCTGGATGTTGAACAGGAGAACACCCTCTGCAAGTTTGCAGATGATACCGAAATGGGGGTAGTGGCTGATATATTGAGGGTTATTACCTTCTATCTGGTACTTGTGAGACTGTATCTGAAATATTTTGTCCAGAGCTGGGCTTCTCAGTACAAGACAGACATACACACAACCAAGATCAATGAGTTGAAGCACAGAATATGGGTTTGTTTAGCCTTAAAAATACATGAGCACTCACACCTGTCCCTGTATTGCTGACAGCACTTTCCCCAGTGCTTTTGCTTTCAGAGTATTTAATCATTAATCTTGGAGGATCTTGCCTGGCTAGGAAATATTTCGGTATCTGCAGCAGCATTCTGTCCATCAAGAGAAATACCACATTAAGGAAGAACAGCAGCAATTTCAAACTGTGGATAAGTACACGCTGCCGTGAGAAATTGTTATTCTTATATTAACTACATCCAGAATATACTTATTGTAACTAATAATAAAGGCACGTCCTCTGAAATGTAAATATAGTCTATCTTAAACTGTAGTAAAATTGTGGAAAACACTGCTCAGCCAAACAAGCATGTTACATGTCAGTCTTCACAGTTTCCAATAAAAGTGGACATTATCAGAGTAGACATTATTGCTTTGTAAATAGAATTGTGCTTAACAATGTTTAACAGACATGTGATGGTGATTATTATAGGTTAGGCAGACTAAGCTAAATCTTGCATCGCTGCTTCCATGCCAATTTACTTTAAAACTGTTACTGTAAGAGCCCTAACAGGAGCGACGCCACAGCATCAACAAGCCTCATCACTGTTATATCCAAATACATCCAGATGCCAGTACTGAAGCATGAAGATGTTGTGAGCACACATGCTTTCGCACTTCCACAAAGGCACGGGCGAGGCGAGACATTCAGAGGAAGCCTGGTGCCTGCAGCCAGCCAGAGCGAGCCCTCGGTGCTGCGGGCAGCGCAGGCCCTGCACGTGGGGGGAGCAGCCGCCCCCCGCTTCCACCAACCGCTCTCATCCCGCAGGGCCAAGGCTGCCTGACAACTCACCGTTTATTCACATGATGAAGCTTTTTTATTTCCTTCTAAGAGCAGCGCAGACAAAACTCTAAAGGGTAGGGCTATCGATGGATAAGCCTTAAAGGAAGCAACTTGTAGCTCAGCCTCACGGGTGAAACCACCTACAATTTGCAAGGCCTAATCCTCTAATGTATAGGTTATTTGCCTGCTTCCAGTTGTTGGGGACAGAGGCCTACCAATATAACAAAGACTGTCTTTGTACAAAAGGTAATTCTGAAGATATTCTGTAGGTTTGAGAGCTTAGCAGAAATTTTCACTCACTCAAAAAGTAGGTCTTCTGAATAAGCTTAGAAAATAAGCATTCATAAAACAAAGTACCGAACGTATTAATTCATAGAAAATCTGAAACCACCCATATCTAACATGTACAGCTGATTTTCGATACTGCAAATTAACTTTCACTTAAAGAAAGGGAGAAGAAAGGACATTTTGGCTTCATACGTGATTTTCTTCCACATTAATCACTGGTCTGCCTCAGTTTCAAATTTGACAAGTTGGACAGCAAATTGAAAACCACAGGAGCAGTTTGTTACCTTTTATTGCTGTTAGCACTGACCAAACTATCAGTGACTCAAATCGTTCTGTTATGGTCTGCTCACTGGATTTCACCCAGTCATTTTCATTGTAAAAGATGGTATTTTGGATGATTTCCAACTTTCAACTTTTTTTTCTTTCTTTCTTTTTTTTTTTGATGTTCAAATGCATGTCTTGAAAAAATCAACAGCCTTTTATCTTTTGTAGGAAGAGTAGTTCAGTGCAGTTACACATAAAAACTTGAGGATAATGATAAGTCTGTTCCTATATTTTTGTCTCACCTCTTTCAGAAATGGATATTTTTCACTTATTATTCAACCTGCCTATCAAAATGAAAAAGATTCTCACTTACATGGCTTTCTGTGTTTAAAAATCCTATTTTTCAGAAATGTACTTTTGATTTATACCTTAAATTCCGCAAATATAGGGAAATATGAGGCCATTTTCAAATTTAAATTAGGATAGTCTAGCTGCATTATCTTGGCTGATCAATAAACCTTTAGAAACCTGGATAACTGAACATTCAGTCTGTTCTGATAAGTACCTTATTGCGCAATCTTTATCTGAATATTATAGAATGACTATAATCCTGACAAAGCAACACATGTAATTTTACACAAACATAGTTTTCTAGTCATTCTTCATATCGTAGTGACCGGTCCCCGACCATTCAATCTTCAAAACTAGAACAAGAGTATGTGCTATGTCAGGGTGGAGAGACAAGGAAACGAGACCAGAATGCCCCCAGCTCCCTGGCAGGCGCTCCACAAATGGTGTACCCAGGATACCAAGGAAAGCAAGAGCCAGAGCCCTTTCCGTAAGAACATCCATCAGCCGCAGAGGGTTTCCTTCTCATCCGTGCTGAGGTGATCCAGGCACAGAAGAGCTGGGTCATGGAGGATCATTGTTAGTTCCAACGATATCCATTTCTTCCTCCAATAACATCAGAACATTTTGCTTTCCACCCTGAGGGTCATAATTCTCAGTTATTGCTGAGCTGAGACTGCTGCTGCAAGTGTTTAGAAATATTGCTTGCATATAATGGATTCTGATACATTAGTGAAGCTCCTCTGGGACTCTCAACAATATAGCGTGCCCTCTAGCAATTCCCAGCAGCTTAGCAGAGCTACAGATGCTACAGTTTGCGGTGTTTTATTCTTATCTCACTATTGTGTGGCCTAAAATTAGTGCATTGGTACAACGAAACCTGGCAGCTCTGACTATAGAAAACTATGCTGCAAGTGAGGGCAGCTTTATACTGTGGCATGGTGGTTCCTTCCACAAGCTTGAAGACGGCTGTCAAACAGACCTGTACCTTTGCCTTGATGCACTTCTGTCCCTGATCACTTCTGCCCTTAGCTACACAGTGCAGAAGAGCAAGATTGCTACTCCTTTTGACTGACAGTTTACCTTCAGACTCCTGCGTATTACTTTTCAGCTGTTTCTTGAACATCGTGGTAAATCCCATCATTACCTCCTGAATTCAAGGGGATGGAAGGGGAAATCCTTCCCTCCATCTTCTAGAGATCATATCAGAGCTACACGAGACAAGGAAGAGAAATATGAAAGAATACCCCCATAAATTTAATTTCTATTCTATCTCAAATATATCAGCCAGTGCTGTATCAGTAACAGGGGAGTGCAGCAGGCAAGAAAGCACAATCTGAAATTCATTTGAAAGACACTGGTACAAAAATGATTATATTTTATTGCTACTGGAGTTCTGATTTCATTTTTGTTTTACTTTGGGAAGCTGCTCTTGCATTTCAGAAAGTGAACATAGTGTGCACATTTGCTTTCTTGACCTTCCACTATATAAAGGTCTCCCACATCTTTCCCTTTTTGGAAAACACTTTAAAGTAAGAGTGCTATATCATGGCAAGCCTCTTCCCAAGAGTCACAGTTCTTTGTCAAAATATGTGCTGGGTATTTTTTCCAAGGTTACTGAATGGAACGTAACCTACAACATCTGGTAATGGCTGGAAACCTACTGTGCCTCTGAATGAGATTCCTATGACAGACGAGATGTGCCTGCCAGGAAAGAGGCTTTTAAAATAGACCATCCATTACTTTTTAATTTACAGAGGTTACATACACAACTCTTCAGATATATTTTAGGAATTTGTTTCACGAAAGGAAGAGAAAGAGGCGAGACAGGCACAGAGAGGATGAAAAGCACAGGGAAAAGAGTCTCCACGACTGTTTCACGATGTACATTCACCATCACACCCTCGTGGGATCTAGCTCTTGCAACAAGACAGATGCTAAAAGGCAGTTCAAGCCCCAAGTTTTGGACACCTCTACCTCTTTTCATGGGTTCAGAATGCTGCATTTCTCCACTCAGTCTTGAAGGCTACTTCCAATTTTCAAACCTTTTCAGTCATTAAATCAGAAAATACTTAAAGTAATTTAATCCCACAGTTGCCAGGGCTCCTAGGAACCTCCAGCCTACTGCAATTCACAGTACAGGCAGAAGATTGTTTTGCTTTGGAAACTTTCTTATGTGCTGCCAGAATTATATATTACGGTAATTTCACCAAAACCCCCTTGAACTCTAAACAGAAAACAGCCCCCTAACATACACCCATGCACACATACACCATGCATTTCTACTGACTGGGAATTTGAAAAAAAACAAACAAAAAAACTCACAAACAAACCACAAAAACCAACAACAAACCCAGAACAACCAAAGAACAAAAAAAAACCCACCCAAAAACCTTCAAGGAAACAACAACAGAACCACCACCACCCACACAAAAAGAATCTCCCTCTCTGTCCCCCCCAACCCACACCAAACAAAAAATTTCCTTAAGATTGGTATGCAGAACTCTGTCAGCTTCAGTCATAAATAAAAACTGAGGGACAGACAGACAGAACCTTAATAAAAAAAAAAGCCCATGTTCCAAAAAGATCATCATGCCTTAGCCCCCAGTGTCCCAGGCTCAATCCTGAGACTGACTCGTGTCAAGGTGTAACAATGTGATGTTCTAGAAATATGAAGATATTACTGCCATGTTAGTTTTCATTTCTATCTCCCCAGTTTGTACCAGCAGAAGTGTGTCTAAAATTTCTACTAGTTCAATTAATTTGGTTTTCTATTACAAACAGAAGATATGGCACATAAAATAATTATTTGAAAAGGGGTTCTAAAGTCTGATTTTTCAGCTGAAGTAATCATTTCCATGCACAGCTCTTTGGCCTCCAAACATCTTAATTAAAACCTTTTGGGAGGATAATAAAATTTGCCATTCAATAGAACATTGGACCATTTTACAGCTGATACCAAATGCTATATGATAAACTTAGAACTGAGTTTTAAAGCATCATTGGCAGTAATGACAATTAAAGACAGAGCTGATCTAAAAATATCAGGTAATAAGTTTCTCTTGTACTCATTACTGAAGCAGAAATATTTTTATAAACCAGTGCAAGACATTTTTTTAACATTAGTATAGAAGCTAGTTCACGTGCAATCTAGCCGAAATTTAGTGAGACCTGGACATTAAACCCTGCATGAGCAAGTCTACACACCTGCTATGAAAAACAATTTTTTTTTAATAAAAATGGCATTCTGAAATATGTCAAGTCCCACTATGTTCAATACAAACCACTAACATGAGGATAGATTAATGTAGAAAACACAAGCCATCGGTAATACACAGACTAATTACACAATGTAAGGATGGAATTTTCCACTAATATGCCTACTTTTCAATACAACCTCAAACACATTAGAGAACTCTTAATTATTATACAATTTGTGTAACACATACACATATACAAAGCTTTTTAAAACCTGAACATCATATAGCTGAAGAGATGAACCACTGGGATTGGTTTGCTTTCATAATGTTCTTTGAAAGCCTCCTTACTCCAGGCTCTGGAGTATTTGTTTCAAAGTGTTGCACCCAGCTGCTGCCCTGGAGAGAGGGCAGTACTTCCCAGAGCAGCTCTCACCACCTTTGCCCTGCCCATTTTAGAGGGAAAGGTAAAGGATCTAACAGGGCAGACCCACTGTAAGACAGACCTTGGGAGAAAACATCTTTTGGATCTCAGGAGAAGGTTAATTTAATTTTTGCATGTTGTTTTTCCCTATCAAGGCAAAGCTAAAAGGAACATTACAGAGGTTTGTGGAATCTTTCAAACAGCTCTGCACCAAGCTGATGCTGCAGTACTCTCCTAACACCTGGGATAGTGTCTCAATTGCAATTCCAGCAGTGTGGTGTTTTTTGGTGTTTTTTTTTTGTTTGGTTGGGGTTTTTTTTTGTGTGTGTGTGTGTATTTTTGTTTGTTTTGTTTTTTTTTTTTTTTTCTTCTGGTTTTATTTTTTGTTCTTTTCCATATTCAACAGACATTATGTTTAGCTGTTTCATACTAAAAAAAATATTTCTGGTGGTAGGTACTTAGTCATCTAACACAAAAGAGAAATTAGCTTTTAATGTTTAGAAGAAAGCCTACTTTATTTTTGGTTGGTTGACTTTTTTGTTAACATTTGAAGATGATTTAAAATCTCGATAAAATTGCTTTCTAGTGCAACTGCAAAACAATTCATGTAAAACCACACAGTTAATTATTTCTGTGACCAACTGAATGACTCAAAACTTCAAAGTCCTACATTTAACTTTCTTGTAGCCCACTTCTTATTGGCACAAAGTAAGGAGAAATAAACTGTTGCTGTTTTAGAAAACAAAGTCACAAGGAAATTCATTAGATGGACAGAAATCCTCAAGGTCTCATTTCTACAAATTAGATGGATGATACTGAAGGCCTGAAGTCTTCAGAGAATCCCACAACTTTGAAACAGAGTTTCAATTGACTGCCATAGGGTACCAGACTCCATCAGAAGAATTAATGAACAGGACATACTTGAATCACTATAATTTGCAAAATTTTATATCCAATTTAAATCAAGTAAACAGGCTTTCTTTACATTTCTGCCATAAAGAACAAAGTCAGGAAACAGCGCACAAGAAATACAAAGACAACATCCTAATTTTGTGCTCTGCAATAAGAAAAAATTCTCCACTTTATGCATACTCTTTTTTACTTTCCTAAATTAAGTAGTCATTTGCTGGAAGAAAAACATAACAGAAGTACAGCCAGGCCTTTTTCTGCCCCCTATACAACATATACTTTGAATGCTATCACCACCAAAAGTCCAGGGAATTGTCTGTTGCTTCCTGCAGTGAATTTAGTCAGCATTAGACCCTGCTGTATGCATGGACTCCATGACACCAAGGACCACAAGAGAAACTTTGTACATTGTAGATATTAAAATCTGTCATTTGAACTGCAGCATAGAGTCATAATAACATATCTCAAGCTGGAAGGAATCCGTAAAGATCACTAGATCAGGATTACCTAAAACTAAACTGTATGACTAAGAGCATCGTCCAGACGCTTCCTGATCTCTGACAAGCTTGGTGCCATGACCACTACCCGAGAAGCCTGTTTCAGTGAACAATTTCTCAGTGAAAAACCTTTACCTAATGTCCAGTCTGAACTTCCCCTGATGCAGCTTCATTCCATTTCCTCTCCATCCTATTGCTGGTCAGAAGTAGGAATAGGTCAAGGCCCAGATAGTGGAAACACTTATGAATATATATTTTCTTTTTTTCTTAGCTTCTCTTTGCTCACGGTGTAGCCACAAAACTTGTTTCACTGTATGCTACAAAAACACCTTCTGAGTTTTCTTTAGAATGAAAGTCTCCCTTCCCATTTTTAATTTCACAGATTGGAAAGACACGCAGTGATGTTACTTGCACATTTTAAGGATGCAAGACTGAGGCAAGGAGTATTAAGTGTTCATTGACTTTGAAATAATTACTAGCTCGAGCTACTTGAACTACCACTGCCAGAAAATACAGCTTTTTATACTAAATTTTGGGCAAATGCTGATAGAACTAAGTTCACTTGGTGAACAAAAACTTTGGTGTATGTAAGCAGCCCTGGTACAGAAGCAATGTGCCTATTTAATAGGCATCTTGTGCAAGGTGCTGTAGCAGGCACAACAAAGTGTTAATATGACCATTTGCATCTGGACCAGAGATCATGCATGTCTGTCTGTGTCTAAACTCATCTTTGCCAGCAGGATACCCTGAGAACCTCCACAGAGCCTGAATGTCCTGAAAATGGGACTTACAGAGAGCCTGCAGGCCCACATAATGAGGACTGCTCACAATAAGGCCACACTAGCATTGCGAGGAAGCCTGCACAGGAATGGAAAAAAAAAATCTCTACATAATTGTATTACCTTAATCGTAAGACTGTCCTTTACCCCTTCTACAATCTGCTTTATAGACTGTCTTCCACTTTCTGCAAGTGAGATGGCAGAAGTTCATATGGAAAAAACAAACAAAACCAAAAAAACCCACCCAAAACACCTTAAGAACAAAACAGTCCCAAGAAGGCTTAAACTAAGAGACAAAAAGTTTCAGTCTTTTTTTTTTTTTCTCTTTTTAACAAAAATTAGCTATCTGAAAAATGCAGCTAATCTTTCCCTGATTGTTTTATTTTGGAATTTGCAGCAGCTCTTTTTTAACTGAAGCTCAACCTGTATTTGTTCTCTATGAAACAACAGGTTGTTTGCGCATATTTTCATTTTACAAAAATTATACCATCTAGGAAGCTAACATAAAAAGGCAAGAACGTTGCACTTTTCCATTTCTCAGAGAATTGGAAGGAGAACACAAACCCATCAATTTCTGGCTAAGAGAGTAAAGCATTATTTTTAATTTTAAAAGGAATTATTTTGGACTTTGATAAAGCAGCTTCATAAGAAGGTTTAAACTAAAATAAAGTAAAAGGGAGCACTGAAATGGATTTTGTTTAGACAGAGGTTGACACTGGAATTGAAGAGATTAAATTAAGGTTTACTGTAGGTCCATATGCTAATTATGAGTTCAGATTGACTATAAAATCCCAAAGCATAATCGGGCTGCTTTATTTCAGTCATGTCCTCTAAGATGCTTGATTCAGGTTTTATAAATTAGCACACCTTGCTAATTCTAGTAAGTTAAAAGAGCTTTGCCTACTGCACTGGAAGTAACTAAGGGATCAGTCTATACTTGTGAATGAGTATATTGGAAACTAGTCTTGAGGGAAGCAAAGAAAAAAACCTGTAAAATCTTAAAGATCCTGATCCTTAAGTTCCTCAGGCATCAAGCAAGAAGGATACTGTACTAATAGGACACAATTAGGCAAAACACAAAACTGCATAAGCAGGGCTCGCCTTGAAATCTGGACTGGGGAACCTGAGTACTGCTTAAGGACTAAATGGTACAGGTGGTTAAAAGTTAACTTCTTTATAGAGGCTAATTTTCACATTAAAATAAAGTCATAGAGATGTAATATATGTAATTAAACACATATATATACATAAAATTTAAAAATACTGAATTCAAGTACAACAATTAAATTTCCATGCTAAAATTACAAGAAAAGTTAAATGATTTGACACAGACTTTGAAGGTTTGCTTTATCCTAGTTAGTCTAGAGACTTTCTGGGACTTATTAATGTAAGACAAAAGAGAAACCTCCTGAACTAACAACACAAGGACAAAAAGATTTTGTCCTCCAAAAGATAACTAGAAGCTGGGCAACATATTGGGTCACTACAGTACGGTAGGTGAATATATAGTACCTTCAGTACTCAGGGGAATAGCTAAGGCAAGACACCTTGAGAGCAGAATATTTCTACCTAATTTAGATTCCAGAGCAGAGAGTTTAAGCTGCTTATCATCCGCCAGGTAAGCTTCTATCTCTTCAGAAGAATACAACACTCTCCCCTACCATGCTTCAAACAATTACAGGTCATACACAATCTCAGTTTTTCCCCAAGATTATGATTTACTTACCTCAAGCTGTTACACTTTTCCTTCTTTTCCTCCATCCATCACAAACATTACAGATTTTAGTTACTTCTTTGAGAATTATTTCTGGGGCCCCTGCATCATTATATTCAACAATAAAAGAATACAAGCAGTTTCCCTCTGTGATGACAGATTTCAGAAGCTGTTACTGAAAGCAATCAGGTAGGAAGTCTATAGTTCTGCCACTCCTTGACCTCGAAAAAGGGTTTTTTTTCCATTATTCCTTGTTCTCTGTTACTGGACACATTCACAAATATGTCAAATTTTTTTCATCAAAATTGTTGATAAAATACTGGGTTTTCAAACAGTTTCTTGCCATAAAAGAGATTTTCAGAACACTGAGGGTGCTTTGGAACTTCTGCCACTGGTCATTATTGCAGTTCCAGTTTTCTTATATCTTTCACAAATTGGTGTGTTCCTCCTTCTAGCCAGGGATACCCATTATGTGCTGGCATTGACCTTCAAGTTCAAACTCCTAATGGAAGAGTCAGTCTAATCAGGTAATCCAAGTTACAAAACAGGAAAGAAATAGTATTTCACAATACCTAAATACTATAGTGGGGCACTTGACAAATGAGATTTGGAGCGCCAGCAGGTCTGGTTTTAGTTTTTCAAAGGAAACATTATTTTAATGTGCTCCTAGTCTTATCACAAAATTCCTTCTTCAAGTATCAGCACAACTTGGAGCCCCTAGTGAAGGCCACAATCCACCAAAATTACTGGACTTATTCCTGAACTCACCACAATAGCCAAAGAACTGAACACAGCGATCTGGGCTCTGTGCGAGGATGGGAAGAATCAAAACAAACATTCATACGGTATTTTAAAAAAGAAGTGGAATAGAGAAAAGTATTTACACAAGAAAAATCAGAATAAATATTGAATATATGTAATATTCCACTGGACTGAACTGTACTAAGCACACTAAAGAGTGCTTCTTCCCCGTTTCTAACAGAAGTACATTGAAGCAGTTCACCATACCTAACAGTGAGGATTTCTACAAAAGTGCTTTCTACTTTCTACAGAAGGAAATGTTAAAGAAGTGAGAAGTATGGTTGTCCATTATCAGACAGACACCTTATATATCATCCTTATTTTCTTCCTTCCTGTCTTGATTTCAGCTAGGATAGATTTCATTTTCTTCTTAGTAGCTGGCTGGTACAGTGTTGTGTTTTGGGTTTAGTATGAGAATAATGTTGGTAAAACACTGATGTTTTTACTTTTTGCTTAAGTAGTGTTTATACTAAGTCAAGAGCTATTCAGTTTCTCAGCCCTGCCAGCAAGAAGTCTGGAGGGGCACAGGAAACTGGGAGGCGACACAGCCAGGACAGCTGACCCCAACTAGCCAAAGGGATATTCCATACCGTAGAGCATCATGCCGAGTTTATAAACTGGGGGAGTTGGCTGAGGCTGGCCAATTGCTGCTTGGGGACTGGCTGGGCAACCGTCAGTGCGTACTGAGCAACTGTACTGTGCATCACTTGGTGGGTTTTTTTTTCCTTTCCCTTTGGATTTTATTCCTCTCCCCTTCTCTCTCATTCCTCTTCCTCTCTTCTCACTACTTTTTGTACCCTGACTCCTCTGCAACTGTGTAAGCCCAAGAGTAAAATGGCATTCCTTAAAAGCAGCAAAGAGTCTTTTCCTGGTCTATAGTGTTGTACTGCACTTTTAATTCAGACATTTAAGGCAATGCACAAATGAGAAAGCACAGTGTGGAAAAGGGATTGGAACCAATGGGCACTGGAGCTGTATTGACATAGTTGCCAGCAAGGATATCTGTGAAATGATGGCCTCACACTAGCTGCCCTTAGCAGTTAACTAATATTTATTTCAGTGGAGAAAAGGAGATACAGCTGTATGCACCACTGACATGCCAGGGAAGCAAACTGGGCAATCTAGTCATTAAACTCATTAATCATGTTCAACTGAAATTCTCACGAGTTTGAAAAATACTACACTGAAACCTGTGTGTCAACACATTTCTAGCAATGCAGCTCTATATTATTTATGATATTACTAGACTGGTCTAACTATTTCCAGGAAGATTTTGTGTTTTGAATAGACTCAAGAATTTCTAGATCAGGTACCTAAAAAGTCTTCATAGTTTTAATTCTGCACCTAAGCACAGGCTTTTCTGGTCAAATAGCTATTGGAAACCTAAACAAGGCTTGCTAACAGAAATGGATATCAGTCTGCGGCTATTAGCAACAAGGGCGGTATGAAGATGAACATACATTTACATATTAAAGATGTTACATCACCATTTTTCTTCACAGTAAGATTTTGCTCCTACAAATACCATTGACAGAAGAAATATCTACCTACCAAGTAAGAATGTGATGAGCAATGTTCTGTATACTGGGAGAATGGCATCTAAATTGAGAAGTTCACATATTCCCATTAAGGCAAAATTAGCTATAACCAGAGGTTAATGAAATAATACAATCACTTCCTTTTACAGCTTCTCCTGAGAGTTAACAAGGTTTTGTTTTAGAGGAAGCAGAGAACGAAATGTATATGTTACTCTCTTTGCCTTCAACTGTACGTTTTGGTTTGGAAAGACTGAACATTACTTATGTTGAGATTTTATTAGGCACTGTTAGAGAGAGCTTAAAACCTTCCTAATAAAGTTTATGCCCTTTCTAGCTTCCTGTTCTCTTTTTAAAGTAGAATGATGGGAAGAAAATGTCAATTGGAGACCTATTTTGTCTGAGTTAGCCTATACTGAACATTTGGAGTAATCTGAATATCTCCAGTGCAGAACTTTATTATTTATGTGACAGCTGCAGTCAGAGGTTGAATCAAGATCAGATGACGCTATGCCCTGTACCATCATAAAGTGAGATAAAGGTGTCCCTGTCCAGAGAGTTGACAATCTAAATTTGAGCTATAAACTTGCAAATGCTTTGGATATTTTATAAAAGGAAATAGTCCAGCTGGTTGCAACAGAATTTCTCGGGTACATCTCTGTTTGCACCAAGGAGTCTGGTATTACCCCAGGTAAGTTAGCACTCTGAAAAAAGTGAATGAGCCTTCCTAACATGGCATTTGGAAAAACGTGAGTGTGCCTTCCTTATGCAACACTCAACTCAAGCTAGTTAGCAGGCTTTACTGTCCTGCTTCCAAGGCCAGGCTGGTGTTCACAGAGACACCACACTGGAGATGTGCCATCTTGCTGGACTTGTTTTTAAAGACAGACTTTGTGCAAGTACTGTTCACGTGTACTTGCACTCACATGATGAAATACAGTCACAGTTCCCTAGAGTGTTTCAGGCAATTAGGCTACATGTTTTGCCCCCACCCTGTCCTCAATTGAAGTATAAGTCATCACCGTGGCAGTCAGTCAAAAATGATTGAGTACATATAGATAAAGTGCTGCTGCCTTACTCCTAGGCAATTGTACAATGTGCACAGCCAACAGTCTGTGCCTGCTTTGTGGATGTAAAAGAGAAACAACCGATGAAGGCAGCAGATATACAGTCATGTTGCCCCACATAGGTGAGAACAATTTGAATTCAAGAGTAAGGTCATGGAGTTCAACGCAAGCATGTTTCTGTACTTCTAACCTCTAGAAAGGTGTCTTGGTTTCAGCTAAGATAGAGTTAATTTTCTTCTCGGTAGTGCTATGTTTTGGGTTTCCGTGACAATAATGTTGATAACACACTGATGGTTTTGGCTGTTGCTAGGTAAGGCTTATACAAAGTCAAGGACTTTTCAGTTTCTCAGGCCCTGCTGGAGGGGCACAGGTAATTGGGAGGGGACACAGCCAGGACAGCTGACCCGGCCTAGCCAAAGGGATATTCTATACCAGTGAACATCATGCTGAGTATATAAGCTGGGCAAAGGAGAAAGAAGCAGGGGGACTTTTGGAGTTATGGCATTTGTCTTCCCAATCACCATTAGGTGTGACGGAGCCCTGCTGTCGTGGAGGTGGCTGAGCACCCGCCTGCTGATGGGAAGTGCTGAATGAATTCCTGGTTTTGCTTTGCTTGTGTGCGTGGCTTTTGCTTTACCTGTTAAACTGTCTTTACCTCAGCCTGTGAGTTTTCTCACTTTCATTCTTCCGATTCGATTCCCCATCCCACTGGGGTGGAACAAGCAGCTGTAGGGAGCATAGTTGCCAGCAGGGATTAAACCACAATAAAAGGGCACATTGAATTTAATGAAGATCCATCCAATTGAGTAGGAGTTGGATGTCTGAATATTTAATCTTTTTCTTGGAAAGAACAAAGCAGAAAAAACCCCACAAGATCTCTCAATAATAGTCAAAAGTTCCCAGAATGTTAATTTCCAACCATCTGATCATGTATCAGATGAAAACTGTAGTTCAGGAAAAATCATCAATGACATTCTATAGCTATAACAAAACTGAATATATCTAATTTATTTTATACTCCATTATTCTTATTTTAGAATGGTTATTCTGCAGGAACAAATATATCAGAGTAAACGCACACAATATACAGTCAGGACTCTCAGCAGATGCAAGTAATATTCACTATCATTGTTGGTGCACAACGATTAATTTTGTAGCAAACAGATCAATTTTCAGCCTATTTACAAAGAATCCTTTACTTCTTACAGCTTCTAACATGCAAGTATTTGTAAGCCATTGTTTTGTTTTTCTGCAAAGGATTTTTCCCCTGCCACAATTTTTAAAAAAGTGTGCAACATTTACACAGATAAAGTAAAATCCTCTTTGAAATATTTCTGTTTTCACTCTGAAATTAAAAGAGTTTAATAATAAATTACAATAACAACACCACAAAACACAAACCCCCAAAGTATTACTTTCTCATGAGGACTATGTAGTTTCTGAATCTTTTATCTTTTGCTGATAAAAGATACCACAGTTTGCCATGTCCAGTATTAAACTCAATGATTTTTAGAGTTATTAAACTCGGGCTTACTTCTACATGCAGTCTTTTCAATGTTAAAAACAAAACAAAAAAGACTTTTCATTTCAACTGGACTGGAACTTTAAATGGGTGGTTGCTGCACCTCTTGCAAGAAATTGTTTTTCTTCAGTGCTTACATAAACCTGACATGCGGTCAAGGAACTCCTCAGACTGATTAAAATCAAGCTGCTAATAATTAACTACTCACAGATGTCTCCTGCAAATCAGACATCTTTTTGATTTGTATGTCAAAATAGAAATATTCTGGCAGGACACATATGAATCATTTCTATTATCACTTGCTTGAAACTTTAGATAGAGTTGCTATATTTAATACTCTCAGCAAAATGGAGATTGAACACAGTTATTATCCAGTGACTGTACATACTATAAACATTTAGCTTTTTCCCCACTTTGTTCAGTCTACAGATTGAGTTTAAAAATAAAATAATTTTAAAAAGTACCATGGGAACAGCAATAAATCCCCTAAAAGTTAATCTGGGAAAGGTCAACTATTTTTTTTTTTTTCAATTCTGGTCAAGATTGAAACGTACTTCCATTTTTGGTATGTTATTAAAGACAGTGTTCTACTGCAAGAAAATTGAGATTCCAATAAGGACTGGTGTACACTCGGGATCTGACACCATTAAATGATTTAGGGACTTCTCAGTGAAACTGCATTCAACCCATCTCATTGCACTAACCTGTACTGTATACTATAGCATAGGTACGTCTTAAATTCACCTTCTTTTTTTTTTTAAAACTGTCATTCCTGTACTTCAACCTTCATAATCCAGTTTTAGTAACTCCCTCATCAGAAAACTGTTGGGATTTTCAAATTCAAACAACTAGAGCGTAAAAGGTGTTTTTTTCTTTATCCCCCAAATTCAGCTGAATAGCTGCCCTTATTTGTAACAGGTGCTTTTTTATTTTTAATTGGGTCCTAGTGCTCTGAAGAAGCATCAGAATTGCAACAAGGATAAGAATCATGACAACAGAATACACATTAACAGCTCAGCTAATTTACATAAGGACTATTATATTACTGATGGAGCCACACTTCAGGAGTGCACCAGTAGACTGGCTGCCCTAAAGCACCTGTAGCCTCCCTACTGTGTCATCTTCTGCAATCTGGCCCAGCCCAGCCCCAGAAGCTCAGCAGCTGGTGCTCAAAGTCTGCACCAGTGTGGCAGGTGTGTAACCTCCAATCTGGTCAGTGGAGGGAAATTGTGAGAAAGAGCAATTAGAAGCCTCATTTGGGGCCCCATGCCACCACCCTCAGTTCCTTATCTCAGGAGCTGCCCTTGCCCTCAGCTCTTGCCTCAGCTATGCTGTAGGTGTGATGTAGGTGTAGGCAGCTACTTGCCTTTCTCTTTGGCTTCTTGACCTGAATTCAGATCTGCCTCATCATTAGCCTTCTCTGGTGTTTTGTTGACTGCTGGCTGCACCCCTTTTCACTGACGGCACCGTCCTGCCTGCCTTGCTGCTGCCCTTGGCTCTGGCTCACCTCCCTTCACAGAGCCCTCTTTTGCTGTTCCCTGACACTTTGTTGATGAAAGAAACACAAATGATTCCCCATTTCCCTTGAGAAGAATTTTCATTTCATTAGAAAGACTTAGCTAAAACCTGAAGGAAAATCTACTCTTTGTTTCTCACTCAAAACATCCTTCAACATGCTACTTCCAACTCTAGAAAGGAGGGCAATTGTCAGACTAATATTTTTGGTCTGAACTTGGAAGCGCACATAACTTCATTTCACACACAAGATTCTATGATCACAGAGAAAATATATTTGTTGTGACTGAAAGCTGTTCTGGACTTCAGCTCAGAGGCTTGAGGTTGCCAGTTCACACAGCCTCCAGAAGGAGGGACCTCTAGCAACTGCCATGCCATACGATGGTTGGCAGCAGGCAGCAGCTATATCCATTTCACAGTGGATGCTCCACCTGTTCTCAGACCTTTCTGAACAGAGATGTACAAACAAGACAGAGGTAGTAGATTAGTGGAGTTTGCAGATGAAGTAAAATATTTTTAGCTTCCAAGAAAAGACATTTTGGTAAAATTACCTTTAAATGTACTTGAGGTTACATTTTGAACCCCATTACAATTAGCCACAGAATTCTGCCAGCTTTAATAGAAAGAGAACTTCAGCAACAGCAAAATTTATTGCAGTTCCTTCAGAACAGATGCTTTAGTAGAAGTAATTTCTAAAACTATATCATAAGATCTACTCTCAGTTACATATATCATCTTTCTGACATTATTGCTCTGAGCAGAGCTCCTCAAATGCAAAGTGAGAACATTTTAAAAATGTGATTCTTTGTTAAGGAGCAGTAAAGTTCTAAAGAAAATTTGAGTGCTATAAAAAGTGTTTAAAACCCAGTATGTTTTGCAAAACATTTTCACTCATGATTCAGCATTCAAATCTCTTTTTCAGTATTGATGAATGTAACTATCAAAAACTGTCTAAATTATCATAGCTACTGCTGTCTAAGGTAGCTCAGTGTGGTGATGCTTGCATTTTCTGAGCACAGCATGGAACATCTCATGAAGGCACAGACACAATTTGCCCCGAACAACTCCACTATATATGATGCTTTTAAAGTAGAATATGATCCCGATAGAGTTTTTAGGGATCTCTGAATATTCCTGACTTTTGCTAGCACAGTGCATCCATCCATCCATTCTCACTACCCTTGGGCTCCGGTTCCTCAGCAGGAGTTCTGGCTCATTGAAACTCAGATCAGGTCCTCATCAGAAAGGGCACGGAACACTTTCTGAAATGTAATTGTCTTACACACCAGAACCAACAGTTTGTCAGGTTATGTGAAAATCATTTTGGTTCATGCAGATGAGAGTGAGTAGATTAATGAAAAAGTTGAGTTGGATGCCCCTCAGATTTGAAAAGGTAGGAGACAGGGAATGAGCAAAGATCCTGGATTGTCCCAAGTAGAGTCACTAATTAGAAACATATCCAAGTCTCAAAATGGTGAATAGAAAAATCTTCTCACCTGAACATTGGCCTGGGATTACGTGAGTATGAGTAGAACATCTTCCTTTTAAAAAATAGCAAAAACTACTGAACTGCATACAATCTTGAGGAAAGCTGAACTTCATTAAGCTGCTGCAGTATGAAATTGATTTGACCTACTGTATAGGCAAAACACTAAAAGCAGTGAATATAATTGTTGAAAAGATTACATGGGATAATTTCTGATTTTCTTTGAAGTATTCCATTGTCCAAAAACACTGGACTATGTTGTTCCACTCAAACAAAACTGTTGAAGACTTATCAAGTGCACAGCCTATTTTGGTAGTAACATTTCAAAAGCAAGTTACTCAACATCACTCACTCAAAATCTATATAGCATCAAGACCTTTTAAAAATTATAACTAGGAATATTTTAATAACAGTATGACATTTTTCAGCAGACAAGTTACCTAGAATAAAATATCCAAAGCACGTAATCAAAGGCAAGTTATAAAATCTGTTTGAAAGTGACCCATGTGCCTTCTGAGCATAAGACAATTAGAATAAATGACAGGAAAATGCTTGCCTCATTATCACTGGAAACATTCTACTGTTACAATAAACAAAACAATTTAGAAGGTTATGTGAGACAGACTCTTGTAAGACCTGGTGCAAGTTTGAAAAAAAAAAATCAGTTGAAAAGTTATATGTGAGAATGTTTTTTTCAAATTAGTCTCTTGAGACCTTATTAAGGCTGAAAACCCCAGGTATTTGCATGAAGTTGGTAACTACATCCTGTGGTATAGCAATCACACTGGTAAGAGTTATTGCTGAAATTTTGTACCACAACAAAACCAACAGATATGGGTCTTTAAGGGTGCGAAGGATAAATGGAAATCTAATCAGTTTTGAAGACTGTCATAGCTTTGTGTTCTTTTGCTTGATGGAAGTGTCCTACAGCAAGAGTATTTCTAGTATTTCTCTTGTACTATACACTAACATCTATGTCCCTAAAAAAACAAAAACCACCAAAAAAATATTAGGTTTTTATCTACATTTTAAAAAATATAAATCTTTCAGTTCACTGGGAAATTTATTATCTTTCCAACTGATATCTTTGCTTTAACTTATGCATATTCACCATGAAATAATTTAATGAAACATGAACATGTAATAAAACAAGTATTAGAATTACTAATACACAGCTTCAACAGTCCATTTATGCAGCAATTTAAGATTTTGTTTTTCCTTGTTATTAATCTATGATTTGGTAATCAAAGTCTATGGGTGTTCAGATTGTCAAAGCAAGCTATAGAAACACCTGATGTTTTCTTTCCAGAATAGTAGCGTATGGGGCTCAGTGAATGCAAAAGAATATTCATGGTATAGTTCACCTTCTGAGTCAGGTTTGCTTCTCCTAAAGAATTCAGAGTTCTGTCTGGCTTGAAAAATGGCAGTTAACATGCTTGAACTTCAAAGAACTTTCCCTTTTGCTCTATATCAGTCTCAGGGACCTTTTGGCTGCACGGGATCTAACCCAAGACTTACTGTATCGAAGGTCAAGGACAGTCCCTTTAAACAGAATTTGGTTCTGAAATCCCTCGATCCCTCAACATCTCTCTTTCCCAACAGAAATGTATTTATGCATTGAATAGAACAAAAATCCCTTCTGAAAGCAATCATGCCACTTGTATCAGCTAGCTATGCATGCCCCAACACAAGTAGCTTTTCTGGTTTCTTCCCTAAGTGTAACAGCATCTTTAGTTACTTAAACATTTTTGGAACTCTACCCTTCATGACTGAACCAGTCTATTCCCTTTTTATTCTCCAAAGTTATTGCTTCTCAGCTTTTCTATCTCTTACATCAAATTAAATTTCCTCAGGAAAAAATAAAAATCACCATGTTGCCTCCTGATGGACTTTCTTGGGTACCAGTAACAAAAGAGCAACAGAGGAACAAGTCACTTTCTTACAGTTTGTAGGTAAGTTTATTAAAATTAACAGTTAGACCCTAGCACTATTTATCTCTTTGACTTGTACAACCCCATCTGCACACTTGAAGCATCAGTTTTCCTGATTTGCTGCTCAGGCTGAAAGAAACCATATGCACATTTCACGAGCTAAAATAGCATTTCTCCCTTTTTTCTACATAAAGCCTCAGGCTGAGGTTGGTGGGTGTCCTGGTTTCGGCTGGGAGAGAGTTAATTTTCTTCTCAGTAGCTGGTGCAGTGCTGTTTTGGATTGAATATGAGAATAATGCTGATAACACACTGATGTTGTCGTTGTTGCTAAGTAGTGCTTACTCTAAAGCAAGGATTTTTCAAGCGTCCCATGCTCTGCCAGTGAGCAGGCGCACAAGAAGCCAGGAGGGGACACAGCAGAACAGCTGACCCGAACTAGCCAAAGGGATATTCCATAGCACAGAACGTCATGCTCAGTATATGAACCGGGGGGGTTGGCTGGGAGCTGCCAATAGCTGTGTGGCGAATGGCTGGGCATCAGCCAGCAGGTGGTGAGCAACTGTATTGTGCATCACTTAGGTTTTTTTCACTTTGGTTTTATTAATCTTTCTCCCTCTTGTCTTCATTACAATTTTAATTATTGTTGTTATTATTTTTATTATTTTTAGTTTATTTAAATTATTAAACTGTTCTAATGTCAGCCTATGATTTTCACCTTTTTCTGATTCTCCTCCCCATCTCACTGTGGGGAGGGAGCAGGAGGAATGAGTGAGTGGCTGTGTGGTGCTTGTTTGATGGCTGGGTTTAAACCATGACAGTGGTTCGAGACCACAATCATATTATGCTTTCCTCAGGAATTTCTACCTTGAAACTTGGTAAGTGGCTGATGAGTCACAAACTTGCACTTTTTTCTTCTGTTCACATGGTCCCTTGTATATTCTTATATAGAACATAAGAGTCACAAGCTCACAGGAGTCCCCTAATTTTCCTTATCCATACTGAGGTCTTTTAGCTCACTTTCTGAGTTACTGGGTTTAGTTGTCTTTACTTCATTGTTCAAACAATAAAAAAATTAAGAAATAAACCTACTTTTTCTTATTTTTTTTATGCTGTCACCCATTGATTTCAGAAAAAAAGGGGAGTATTCTGCTTTGCAATCATCTGCTGCAATTCAAGAGTGATTCATCTGACAGTACTTTTCACTGTGCCATTTTTACTGTCAGTATTTTTCTGTTTGTTTTACTCTTAGCATGATGTGTTGTTCAAAAATTACTCAGAACTGAAGAGTTCAGAGACCTCTTCTATCAAGCTGTTCCCATGGAACTGGCTGCTGTATTACAAAAGGCTTATGCCAAAGTCTTAAATATGGCCTTTTTTTTGGTGTTCTCAGGACTATGACACATTTCAGAAGGAAGCACTGATGTTCATCTTTGCATGTGGTCACTGTTGGGCCAATCATCCTACCTTTAAGTCAGCAGAACAAGTTATTCAGTGTGAAGACAGCCAAACAACACATTTCAGGGCTTTCAGAATATTATTCTCCTCTACCACATTATCAATTTACCTGAAACAGTGGTAACAAATAGTTGAAAGAAGACTGAACTGCCAGAACTGTTTTGCTCAGAAATTCTCAACTGTGCTCAATTCTTCTTTTGTTTTTCTAAACAAAACCAAAACCCACATGGGAGCTGGAACTCCTGGCAGAATATGCTGCATTGAGTGTCTATCAAAATGAGACATCAGGTTTTTGTACTTGTTAAAGTAGCTGTTTGTACTACATTTTATTAGCAAATTCAGCCTTATCTCAAAGGTTCACCTTCAGAATAGAGAGGAGTATTTCTAGTTCTAATTCTCAGTCAGTACCTGTCACTTTCTTGCTTTTATTTTATTGAGAACGCATTCAGTTTATTTTTCCATTCTTGTGTCTCACTCCTTGCAGAACACTGACAAGCTGTGTGGGAATCAGCAGCAAGGAAAAAAAAAACCACAACCAGCCACACAAAAAACAAACCCACAAAAACGCTACAAGGTAGATAGTATTTTGGCCAAGATTTACTTATAATCTTGGGGGCAATGGAAGAGGTCTGCCTTGCTGAGATTTCCTCAGTGAGATCTTAGTCAAACAAAGCAGTTAAGCACAGTGTGATCCTACAATTTAAATTCAAGCAGAGTCCTTTCAATTGCTTCACTGAAAAGGAAATAGTCCTGCTTACAAAGAGAAGCCTAATAAAACCTCTAGTTCACTTGGTATCATCTCAGGTTGTGGCTCTGCAGTGGTCAGGGACTCATCTCTGCCCAAACCACATATGCAATAGGCAGGACAGAATTCAGTTTCTATTATCCTACCAGAGCCTTAAGGAATGAAAACGGTTCTTTCCAAATGTATTACTACTAGCTTTAGAATAACAATAAAAGAAAGGATAAATCTGACTTATTGTCATCAGTTATGGTGGAGATAGTGCCATTCTCTTCTGCAGCACTTGAATCACAACCTACAACATGCTTTCTATCTCCTGAAGAAGCAGGAGATGACTCTCTTGACAAAGCATTTTCATTTCTCTCCATTACCTACGTCCTGAGATGGAAGTCATCATTCAGGGTAACAGACCATAACTAGAAAGTAAGTAGTTCTAAACACAGAAAACAGATTGACAAGCTAATAAATAAAGTAACTCTATATCCTAAGCCTCTCTCAACCAGAGTGATATAATACTCCTTCTTTTTCCTTTCCTTACCCTGCTATTCAAAAATATAAAGTTTTTAAAAAATCTGTCTCTGCAACAGAAATAAATATTGGCATCAGCATAACTACAGAAGATAATCTTTTATTGGGAAACAGAGATAAGGAAATCCTAGACTTCCTACAAGCTTCTTGCTCGTTATTAACACTTTAATTTTTGCAGTTTTGAATTCCCACAAGCACAGTGATGAATATGCATATATATTTGTATACTACTTTCTATAAAGCAGATGCACAGCATCTGATCCCTCACTGCTTATGTACCTGGTACTGTCACTTCCATCTGTGCCTCTGCTGTTCCTCCAGTACCGTAAGATCTAGCATGACTGTGGCAAGCTCCCTGTCGGTCATATAAACATCATTCAGATTGCAAAATCAAGTAACTGTAATCCACAGCCTGCTGCTGAAGGACACCTGGTGCAGAAGAGAATCTGACTGAGTATATAGCTGAACCTCCCACACCCACCTAGCAGCAAGGTTTTATACTCAAATTTGTGTGTCCATAAGCCCATTATAAGGGCCATTAACAAAAAGCAAGTATAATGTAGTGAAAACACTTAAAATTCACTCTCAGAAAAAAACCCAACACATCCATTTTGGGGAAAGGGAATTAATATTTAAAAGTTCGAGAAGATAAGCAAAACATGAAAATACATTTTCAAAAGTAATTCTTAAAAAAAAAAAATGAATCACAAACGAGAAAGCTGTGGTACCAACAGCTACCACACTGTGGCATCCTACGATAACACAGTGTTTGTAGCGTACCAAGAAATGAACGCTAAGAGCAGAAACACTCCTGATAATCCACTGCAAGATATGTGGATAAATTATGACCTTTTTAAAATCTAAAACAGTAGATTTTTCCTCTCTCATAAATCTGGATAAGATATTGTCTTTTAATTACGGAAGAGCATTTAATCTATAACATTTGGAGTTACCTATGAAGGATTTCAAAGTTTTCGGGGAAAAAAAAAATAATCTGGAGCATTGGCAATGAAAAAGATTGTCGTCTGGCTGTACTGAGTTATTCCAATTTTTTAGTGATATAACAATATTCATACTATTCCCTACAGTTTTACTCTAAAATTATAAGCAGTACTTTATCTTTGTAAAAGCAGAACTAATTTTTTAATCAAAGCAGAACTATTACTGCAACTTCTGTATACATAAGACGCTAACATTGGAATAGATACTTCATGGTATATGTGGAATGGTGCTAGAATAAATTTTAAATCTTCTGAATTTATACAGCCCAGTTGCATTCATACCTGAAGATTACATAATAATTCATCATATTAAAAAGCATACTCAAGGAATGAAAAAATAAGGTCTCACATACTGGGTTACCACCTTGTCTGTTCAGAGGATGCTATTTTGCTGAGACCTTCTAATAAATGCAATTCAGTCACAGGTTTGCTCACCACATTTTTTTGTATGATCTACTAAAAAACTACAATGGAAATACAATTTTGAAGTCCATCACAAGTCTGTTACAAAATATTTTTTGGTTTCTGGGCTGACAGCAATAATGAATAAGTATATATCGGAACAGGCAACTGATCAGTAAGAAACACCCAGTTCAGACTTACGACTTTTCATTCAGGTGCACCAGGCTCATCAGTTGCTCCTGACACCTGCCAGATCATTGATTTTGTAGCACGTGCTTCCTCAGAAGGGACATACAGGTATGTATGCTTCCCTTTTTACTGGAATGTTCTTACTTTATTGGAAGCCGTCTGCCAGAATGCTATTTTCAGGGACACTTTCAGAGGAGTTTGACTGCATAGAACCTCTTTACACTTCAACACAGCAGGTCTAGAAAAGCCACAACCTAAGTCTTTTGTTACAGGTGAAGGTTTGCAGGCTAGATAATTTGTTCAAGTGGGGGGTGTTATTATCTCAAGTGCTATAGATGGTTATCGCAGACCTATGAATTTGTTGTCTCAGCTGGAAGAAAATTCCCTTCTGTAAAATTGCTCATCTCAGCTACCATACCTAATGCAATGTGGATTAAGACAAGGGGGGCTGACTACACTGTAGGAGGAGCACAGCTAGATCTGCCACCAAGGGCTTAGAAATATGACATGACACGCTGTACGTAAGCTGGGAAGTAACAGTGTGGCAAGCTGGTTAACCTGCAAAACACAAGCCTCTCTCCCTGAGGTCTGCCTGGCATCACATCACCAATAGCTATTAAAATGCTTTTAGATTTATTCAGTGCACTCAGCAGGTATACAACAGAAAGGACAGAAGATTATATGCCAAATTAAACACAATGGTATTTCTCTCAGTGTGTGAATGACTTTGTGAAGCTTACTATCTGATGAAGTACAAGGTCACAGAGAATGACCCCAGCCAGCTTTGAACGTGACCCTGCACTAAAAATAGTACAGCTGTACTGCACTGTAGTAGCTGCCCAGACTAATAAAATATACACACTCAGTATTACTTAACTACCTTACATACAGTTGTACTTTTTTATGCCTTAGTCTCCAGTGCATGAGAATTCTTTCAGAGATCCCAATTTCAATATATTGCTTTGACAAGGCAGAGGCAAAAAACTTTCCCCCAAAATCTCACAAACACCCCAGCCTTCAAAACAATGAAATTTAGACGTATGAGAGAGTACTTTTTTAATGGCACAGAAAAATTACCAAAACCCCCACTGAGCACTTAAAAAAGTTAGCTCAAACATAAGCCTGCAGTATAGACTACTTATGTTCATTTGGTTTGTCAACAGGAGTAACCACAGCCACAACGACGGAGCAGCATCGGAGCCGATCTCATACTAATCATCAAGTACTGCAGTATCTTGAGATACTTTCATTACAAGACCTCATACAAGCCACAACCCTGTAAGTTCTCCATATAGACAATAATATATCCTGAGGATGCATATATTGTATGGGCACCTTTTGCCTATATAGAGAAGATAACTCCTGGCAATTTTTCCCCCATTTGATTGCCATATTCGATATACCCTAGTTCAAGAAAGCTGGAGTTTTCAAAGGTGCTCAAGGATCTGTAAAGCCTAGGGATAATTTTAAGAAGTACTCACAGATGTTCCCAAAGTTAGATGTCTTTCTAAACTCAGGCAGTTCATCTGGGAGGTCCTTCTTTCAGTCTCATACTATCTTGTCTTATTCTTTTACTTTCTTTCCTTATGTTTCTATTGTTGTCTCTACTCACTTAACAGCTCTAGGTTTTTTAAACCCACCTCAAAGTCTTCAAATTCAAAGACGGGAAAAAATAGTCACCCCCAATCTTTGGCTTAGGAAAACCAACACTTTTTTCTCAAAAGTTTAAAAAAAATAGGGGGAACTGTCTTTCAGTCATCATTTCATACAGCAGTGTTCTCTTACTCATGCTCAGTGAAAACTGCCTTAAATGATCCCACTGATTTAAATGAAAATACCTAAAATACCATAAAAAATAAACAGATTCAAGTGGCAGGAGGTATCTCTCTGAATTCAGATATTTTGCTGTAACCACTCTAGGCTATTTCTTCTTTCTAACTCAATTGTTGTTTGTATTTTGTGTGGTGTTGTACTTTATGTTTTGTTTGGGTTTTGGTTGGTTTTTGTTTGTTTGTTTTTTCCTTTTAAAGCAATCAGCTTATAAACTAAGTCTAAATTTTAGTGTATGTATAAAAATATTATGCATATAGTCAGAAGTAAAAACTTGACTTCTAAAACTTGACTTCTCTGCACTCATCTTTTATCCCAGTCCATTTATTTATTTAAATAATTTTTTTTTCAACAGTAGCATAACCACTGATAATAGGGTTATACTAGCTCTTTCAATGTTGAGAAATCCAGGGGGAAAATAGCAAAACCGTATCTTGAACCTGGGTTGATTTTATTTTGTTTTATATCAGAAGGAATGATCTGAACGGATCTGAAAATACATTAGGGTGGGTGACATGTTCAGTAAAGTGAAGTCAAGGCTATTCCTGTAAATCATCATGATGTGGTAGATTAAATTTAAAGCTTCTCAGGATATGTACAATGGGCTGTTCTAGCTGGGTTCTTATACACTGACATCAATTAAGACTGTTTGTTTTTTCCTCTTGCTCCTAGAATATGTCATGTCTTTCGTACAAGTTGCTTTTTCCATTTAGGGGGTGAGAAATAACTGGAACGATGATATCAAGAATATTCTACCTCGGTCAGAACTATACTTCTGAGAAAGTGTTTCTTCAGATAGCTTGGAACATTTTCTATTTCATTGACTTCATTTCACAGTAAGCAAATAAAGTTTAGTCAGTGAAATTCTAAAGCTGAAACGCTACTTAAAGACACATTGTGGAGAAAGAAGCACATTTGCGGTATAGAACAAAGTAATCTTCCAGTGTTTATTGTCAGAGAAATTTAAGTATCTGTAGAGGACCTAAGATTACCTTGTGGCTGAGGCGAAACAGGTTTTAAAGTAGTCAAGGTAGTGGGCTTCCTGTCTGGGTTGAAGTAGACTGTTCCACTGGCGGCATGTAGGGAGCACAGATGCACCAGATAACATTTTGTTTCTTTTTAGGGAATAAAGCTTAGTACAGCACAGAGCCACAGCCTAAATGCTTATATTGTTTTGGTTTAAACTCATACACTGAGCCAGTAATTTCTTTTTTATTCATGATCTGATGACTGTTAAGAAATTGTATGAAGTGTTACCTGATATTTGATAAAATTTGCTTATCACAGTCAAAGTGGCACTCACAACAGCAAGAGCATCTTGTTTAGAGATGTCTGCTCAGGCACAGCACTTTTATTAGAAGGAAATGAAAAAAATATGAGCCAATGACCCCTGTACTGCCTTTCTAAACCATTCATGAGCAGGCATGATTTTACCTGAGAAAGGCAGAATTTTGTAGCATTTCCTCTGTAAGTTCCAGGAATGCAAAACAGTCGAGAACAGCAGCAGAGTACTGGAAATGCACTAAATCTCAGCCTACTTGCAAGCTAGTAGGCAAGGCAGTACTGTCACTGGCCCCATCCTTTAGGACCCAAAGGATGTAGGATAAGAGTACAAGATATTGACGAAATGACAGGTTCTGAAGAGGCTTCAATCCTCCTTGGCTGTCCTATACCTGATCTTGCCCTGCTAACCCTGCATCTTATTTGGGATACAGCCCAACTCCACCACCCCATACCCCAGCACCATCTCATTTATAACCTATGACAGATTGTTTAATGAGAACTGCCAAAGATGCCTAAAGACAGTAAACCACACAAGACCAGGAAGAAAACACCTCACTTGAAACTTAAAAGAAAGGTATTGAGAAAAAACCCAGCTTTTTTATTTGATATAGCAGTCTTTTCTCACTTGCTTTAGCGATATTATGGTTTTATTTTAACTAATCCTGTGGGTGTTTTTTTTCCAGCCCAGTCTGCTTGTGCAATAAGGTAAAGATGGAATATGATAAAAAAAAAACCTATTTAAATGATTACTTGATTTAACAAATTAAGTGTTATAGACTAAACTATATCTGAATCAGTTACAAGAGAGGGATATAAGACAGCACAGGACCATCAGCCTGTAGTACCACTTGTCAGTAAGAGCAACGCCAGCAACCTCAGCATGGTACAGGATGATAAAGAGAAAGAGGAGTTTGGTCACCATGCAAGGACTGTTGGGGGTAGCAAGAGTCTGGATGTCTTTTCAAAGTCATATGTCCCTGAAAAGGTGGAAATCCTTGGAGATGGAGAACACACAACAGACTCCCTTACTTCCTAAGCCTCCAAGAAAAATCTAAATGAATAGTTGAAGTAGTAATAAATAAATTAAATCCTGAAGTGACATCTGTCTTCATCCACCACTTCCAGCAACCCAGGTGGTACTGGCTGGGCAGCTGCACCAACTACCATTCATTTCACTTTGTTCTTAGACCCTCTGTTGTTATGCTAATGTCAAGCAGCACCTCAAGAGAAATAAAAGCCAAAGTGGCAGACTTCTCGAACTAGCATTTTCTCTCCATTTTGTGTAACTGGAAAGAACATTTCTGGCCAGGGTTAATGAGGAACAAAAGGACTGGGCTGAGCTACCAAGGGTACCTTTTGACAAGGCAAACAACATGCTGCTGCCTCCCGTTGCCTGCTCCACAACTCCCAAGCATGAAAGTAAAGAATACTGAGGCTCGACAGCTATAGCCCACGGACAAAGTATTGTGTGCACTACAAAGCAAAATAATCCAACTTCAGATAAAGTATACCATCTATCAGTTTAATTTACTGTCTGATTTCACACAAAACTACTCCTAAAACTAATGGAGAATGATCCATTCTTTATTTTTGGTTGCTTCCTGCATTAACCCCTTTCTTGCTATATACAACTTAAAAACTTTATAAAAGAGTACAGTGTAACAGTCATGCTTACATTTTCAATGATTTAAAAAACAAATTAGAATAGCAATGACTATTAGTACCAAATTTGGATTCCATTGCATCGTCTTGGGAGTTTTATAGTAAATGTTATTTAAAAAACATTGCCTCTAGAGAATGCAATTTTTTTTATTTAGTCCATGTATCATATGATTTAATGGAGCAAAACAATATCACCAAGATTTGGGCTAGTATTATTATTTTAATATTAAAACATGAATGAAAATACAAAAGGAAAATCAGAAGATGTTTCTACATGAAAGTCATTGATCTGGCCACTGAAAACAGGAAGTCTTTCTGCAATGCCCCTAAGAAAGAATGATACCAAAGTCTTCATGCAAGACATTAATAGACAAATTCAAAGTTAAACAGCTCGCACATGATTTTGTTATACCCTATCTGTTCATCTTGGATCTGTCTATAAAAATCACTAAAACTGAGGGGGAAAGTAAAAAATAAAAGTGACTTAAGATATTTCAACACAAAATCATGGGCTAAATGTTTGCAAATTCAGCCCTTCAAACTAAAGGATAAAGTTCTGGAAAATATCTGCAATTTAAAAAAAAAAATAAAATAAAACCTGAGTTCACCTTGTGACTAAGATTCAATTCTATGCAATATAAAACAAGATAATACTTTTTGACCAAGGTATAACCCTCTGAAGATATCATTTAGTAATCATGCATCCTTAACTACATTAGTGTTGCTTGTGCATCTATGAAAGCCTGTTGTTACTTAATTTTAAAAGGTTTCTAATCTTGTAATGAAACTGCATTTTTGACCAGCCACAAAGCAGAATCTGATTTGAGCACTACAACATAATTAATCATGGATTTTAGCGTCTCATTCAAAATTATTCAGATCTGAGAAATATACTGCATGTCTATGATTGCATTACATAAAAAGCAAATAAATTACATAATTGAAAATGAACCACATGTATTACTTGTCATAAAATGAAGCTACCTGGAGTTTAGAGCTTGGGGCCAACTAGCTTGCACTTTGACTCCTGTTTAGTCACTGGCAGCTATACAATGAGGGACTGAAACTCTGCTGCATGATTTTTAGTCACTTTAACAGTGCTGGGAAAGTGGCAGGAAAAGTCGGTTCCATAGTATTCAAGAGTCAAAAATGAGCTTCACATTTTCTGGGCAGGCACCAATATTACAGTGCAACCTGTACTTTTATGACCCTTTGTACACTACTAAAGGAATGAAAAAAAAAAAGAAATAGAGAGAGGGGAATTGTGTGGCCTTTGGAGATGCACGGTACAGAATATAATTGTTTGGATTTCCACCTGCAGGTTTTGCATCTTCTGGTATCATCCCAAACCTGAAGAATATCCAGATTAGTAACGTTTTTCCATGTTGTTTCTGAAAGCACTCTTTGCTATGTTATCCACCAAGTCATCACCCATGAGTCTAATAGCACGTGGTAATTAGGAGGTGTAGTAGGCCAGTTTCAAAGCACGACCCATAGTACCCACCGGAAAACTGGAAATGTGTGTGTTACTTGAATGCTTTGCTGGCCTAGCCAATTCCCTACAGCGCAGAACAGAGCCTTCTGGTGTTCAGCTGATGCTACATATGGAGGACAAACAGACATTGTGGTACTTAGAGCACATAACACAGCTAAACGGGAGTGGCAGAAGACACCAGACTACAGATAAGTCAATATGTAGTTTATGTTCCAGCCACAGTAAGGAGGAATCAGAGAGGATGCTGAGGCTAAGAACACAGGTTGAGCTTCTAACTAGAAAAGATACAGCTCTTTGCTTCCTTTCCTTTGTTTATGCTGAAACACAAACAAAAAGAGTCAAGATTTGATTCAACTAGTAATTTCCATTTTATATTAGGGAATTCAGGGTAGTAAAATCCACCTAGATAGACTTGAGCACCTATGTTCTAATCTTTACTCAAGACCAAGAATTGTCCAGAACCATTCCGGTGCTGAAAGCTACATGCGTATTTTAGTCTATCAGCTCATAGCCTTGGTACTTCTATGACAATAATATGTCAGCATTTGAGTCATGTTATAATCCTGTTTAACTCAGTATAATGACATTTAAACTGTATCATTGGTAGCACCATAAATTTAGCAGGGTTAATACTGCTCCCATAACCACTTGCACTTTTTTTTTTTTAACGTGTGTAAATATCTACAACTATTACACACACATGCAGACGTACTTTCTTTCCTCTGGTTACACGTAAAACCTATAATTTTGTATCTTTTCGTTTCATCTGTTCCCAAAGGGATGGCAATTGAGATTATTGATATAGAAGTAGTAATCCATAAAAAACATTATTGTTATGATAATTCCCAACAAAGGTAAGGACAGATCACCCCAGCTATTTAAAACAAGGATCTGTATATCTGGTATTACTACCTAAAAGAATCTGATCTTTATTTTTTTTTCTAATTCTTTGCTTTTACTCTATACATAATTTTCATGTGATTTAACCTTGCAATTCCCATCTCTTGGTTCACTTTTTTGCAGAACACTGCTTTGCTGGGTTTACTGCTATCAAATTTCTTTTTTAAACTACTAAAGATGCTAACAATAAATAGGTTAAACTATTTATTTATTTAACTATAGGTTAAACTACATAACTCCTTATGATCAGTGGTGTTTTAGGAGGAAACAGCAGTTATAAGTATGATGAAAGCTAAAACTCCAAGAACAAGTAAGATGCAGGCAAGATGATGATTTGTTTTCTGGTGCCCACCTGGGATGGCTGTGTGCTCTCTCTTTCTCAGACTGCAGCATTGCAGTCCAGCTCAGAAGCGTTTGCAAGATGATATTCACAAAGATGAACATGCAAATCTATGTGGAGATTTTGTCCAGAGTCTACGCTGATTTGATTGCAACAGCTGCTTAAACACTCCACGCTGATAGCTTATTCTTAACACCATTCTAACCCTTTCCCAAGTAACTCACATTAACAATATTCCTTGCTTGGTAGGTTCTGCCTATTTTTGAAATGGTGGTTAGCTAAGGTCTTTCAACTTTTCACACCCACTGTAATCACCATCAAGTTAAAATGGCTGTTGTTAATTTAAACAAAATAGTCTTCTTTTGACTCTCCTTGTGTTCTCTTCCCAATTAGATTTTTTTTTTTTAAAAAAAACTTCTATTGCCACCATTATATTTATTCTAGGAAGAGTGTGGAGTACACAGGCAGTGTAAGACCAGACTTTTGTACATGTGCAAATGGCAGAGGCACATTTAATACATGCAAAACATGCACACATAGTTGACTGTCTGCCCAATGGACAGTTGGTGGGAGAAAAATGTACAGAGAATCCTAATAATACAAAAATCTGCATTTTACACATTGAATAGAAGTGCTTTGTGATGAGATGCTGATACAGTGGAAGATACTTTAGGAAAGAAGGTTCCCCTAAAGCATCCCCATGTCATTCCTAACCAACTTCTATCATCTGAAACTACAGTCTATTAGCACAACTAAATTAGAATGTCTCTAGGCAAACATTTCCAAATGTTCAATTACATTAGTGTTGCAAAGTTTTCCCAAAGACTAAACTCATTCTTTTGTTAAAATTTAAGTTCAAGGTATTTTTATTCTACCCACTATCAGCAGAAAGAAAAGCTTATTCCTTTCTTCAAAGTCTACAGACATGTGGCCCTTCCAACCCTTCTTTTTTCAACTAAAACTTGATTTTTTTCCATTCTTTCCTCATAGTTCATGTCTTCCAGCCTTTTGATAGTTTTCATTTTTTCCTCTGGATTTCTCCAGTTTATCTACATTTTTGTTGAAGTACTATCAAAACAAAAATCCAATATTGGCATTTTAGCGAAGATGAGTAGAAGGATTACAATTCTGTTGAAGCATTCCAGGCACATTTTTAGGCTGTTGTGAGACATTTAACACTGTTGACTTATTTTCAGTATGATATTTAGCACAACATCCAACAGCATTTCTACATTACTCCCAGTTGCTTCCTTAATGATCTGTAACCTATGGGCTCCAGCACATACTAAGAACTTACCAGGTACTTTCAGTGAGTGCAACTTTCACTACCATAAGATGTCTATTTCTCTGCTTTGACAGTACTGGAAATTTAGACAATTATCTCAGGTGTCTAAGTGTAGGCATCTCAAGTTAGATGAAAGAAATCTCACTTTAAGTATTTTTGGATAGTTGATGTTGCTCATTAGTGCTAGATATTGTCCTTGTATTATGTTTACATGACAGGGTTTTGGTAGCCAGGAGGGCTACAGGGGTGCTTCAGGAGATGAAGAGGGCTACAGAAGATCCCAGAAGCTTTTCTCATGTCCAACAGAGCCAATGCCAGCCAGATCAAGATGGATCCACCACTGACCAAGGCTGAGCCAGTTGGTGGTAGTAGTGCCACTGTGGTAGCATATTAAGAGGAAAAAAAACCTGTTGTGCAACAGCAGCTGGTAGAAAGGTGAGTATGTGAGAGATAAACAAGTCTGCAGACACAGAGGAAAGTGAAGGAGGGAGAAGTGCTCCAGGCACTGGAGCAGAGATTCCTCTGCAGCCCGTGATGAAGACCATGGTGAGGCAGGCTGTCCCCCTGCAGCCCATGGACGACCACAGTAGAGCAGGTATCAGACTGCAGCCCACAGAAGACCTCATGCCAGAGCAGGTGGATGCACCCATAGAAGTCTGTGATGTCATGGAGAGCCCATGCTGGAGCAGGCTCCTGGCAAGACTTGTGATCCAGTAGAAGACACAACACTGGTGCAGTCTGATCCTGAAGGATGGCACTCCATCGAAAGGATGCATGTTGGAGTAGTTTGTGAAGAACTGCAGCCTGTGGGAAGGACCCGTGTTGCAGCAGTTCATGAAGGACTGTCTCCTCTGGGCAGGATCCCACACTGGAGCAGGGAAAGTGAGAGGAGGAAGGTGCAGAGACAACACTTAATGAACTGCCTACAACCCCTGTTAACCTCCCGGCACTGCTCAGGTGAAGGAAGTAGAGAAATCATTAGTGAAATTGATCCCAGGAAGAGGCGGCGGGGGGCACATGATTTAAGATTGTTGTCATTTCTCATGTTCCTGCTCTGATTTAGATTGGTAATAAATTAAATTAACATCTCCAAATAGTCTTTTTTGCTGGTGATTGTAATTGCAGTGGTCTCCCTGTCCTTATTTCAACCCACAAACCTTTTGTCATATTTTCTCTCCCTTGTCCAGCTGAGGAAAGGGAGCAATGCATCAGTTTGGTGGGCACCTGGCATCCAGCCAAGGTCAACTCACCGCAGACCTTTTGGGTGCCTCCTTCCTCGCCCCTTAATGGATACATCTCCTTTATCACTTCCTTGTTTTTCCTGTCCTTCCAGTTTGTCAATCAGTACAACCTTTCCTGACACATACTTAACTTTTAAAATTAATATATAAAATTACATTTTCTGACTAGAAAGAATTCCAGCATAAAATCCTGCTCTCTTCAAGAGGAAGATTCTGAGCTATCCACATTGAATAATGTGTTCTGCCAAAACTAGTGAGTGTCATGACACTATAGAGAAAAAGCCTGTTGGTTTCTATGGAACTATTTATCAAGCATGATATTGTGATGAACAATACATCAAAATTTGGTGTCACATAAGCAAGTGTGGCAGAAGTTCTATCCATTCATTTTTTTTGTGTAATTCTATATTGGACAAAGATGACATAATTCGACCCTTAAGAGAATAGTGCATTTATGCAAACATACGTGCTGAAACCACCTTGTCAGACTACCATTCAAAACTAGGGCTAGGCAGATTTTTATGTATTATTAGTTTGCTGTTTAATTCTTAAAGTGCCATCAACTTTTTCACCAATGAATCAGTCAGCACAAATCCCAGTACTCATTTGATATATTAGGTTCTTACAGGAGCTCTGCCACACTACATGTTCTTGGCTTGCTATCTGCTTTGCCCTTTCATTCATCTTCTGCTTATGACCTTACAAATTTGCAAGCCCTGCAAGTACACAGATCACTTAATTGTCTTAGTTTACACCTGGAGTAAGCTGCATCTTAATAATTTTTTCTACATTTAGCAAGATGTACATATTGCAGCTGTCTTGAAAGCCTGGACAACGCAGATAATTGTGTGACCCAGCATCATCTTTTAAAGAACTCTCCTACTGCTTTGTGTGTCTGTGTATATTCATTTTGAAGCACTATTAATGACTTAATTGCCTACCATAGGAAACCTTTGGGAGAGCTATCATCCAATATTTGACACTTCATCATTCATCTAAGGTAAGGCTTCCAAAGCCACTCAATGCAATTGCTTCTATGCCCCATGCAATTGTACTGCCCAGCCATTATGGACAAGTACAAATTTCCTTGGAGATGGAATTCTTATCCTAGAGCTCAACGGAACATATATCTTGATGCAAGGCAGACCTAGTATGGGCAAGTGCATGAGGAAAACACCTATAAACTGTGCAAGTCTGAACAGTTTGTACCCTTCAAGAAAAACAGAGTCAGTGAAAGGCTTGAGAGGAAGGCCTTCTGAAAGGTAAACTAAATACATTAGCTTCCACTACTTCATTATTCTGTATGGAAAACTGGTGATTTTATCAGGATTAAAAAAAAAGAATATATCTACTAAATTTAAGAGCCAAAATTAAGTCTAGTGGCATTTGTATACCATGAGTTTAAATATTTTTTTCTGTCTGTTTTAATTCTGCCTGATGCCGACTGATCTACAGGAAGAGTGTAACAAGTACTTCTCAGGAAATGCTGAGTGTGTTGTAGTGCTGTATACTTAATTTTCTTTATCACCTTTCCCTTTGGTAATATAGAATCAAGTTCTGGTAGGAGATCAGGAGAAATGAGCAAATGGTGAAAAGAATCGGCACGCTCCCAATTCAAGTTTAGAAAAGCCAAGTGATAAATACAGAGTTCTACAGTCTTATTCTGAAATTCAAGGAGACAGTGAGCGAAGTAGCAGAAAGGTTTACAACATCTTCAAAATTTAATGTATTTCTCAGTGTTTAATTACAATTTTTTCCCAACATATTACAAAAAAATTAGAGGGAATAGAACTAAAAAAAAACTAGAGGAAAAATGGTACTTCTATAGCTCATATCACTGTTATTTGGAATCACAGAAATCTATGGAAATTAACACTATTTACAGAGTGCCTGCAGGCAGATTTTATGACATCACTTAAAGTTGTCCTGTTACAAATCATCACAGGGAAATTAAGATTTAAGTTTTTTCCGGTTTATGCTGGAGAAAAGGGGCATAAAGGAGCCTTCCCTTCCATAAATTGCTAAGGGCTAGATCTATTTGTTAGGAAGCTAACAATTTCTCACTGAAGTCTCTACCCTTCAACACATGGTCCTCACAAAATGACTGTTTTTACCAAAATAGGGGAAATATTTGAAGAAGAGAGCACACATGCTAGTAGTATTCCCTAGGGAATCATTATTCCCATCACCATTGATCAACTTGCCCTACCTCAGATTTCAGAATACTGTGGGCCAAAGGAGACCACACAGACCCTTCCTAACCGAGTAAAGTGCTTTGCTGCAAAAGTTCGGTGTAATGGAATAACTGGTAATGCACTATGAATGAGTAAAACTATGACAAGCTCCTACACAAAATCCTACTGTAAGTAAAAAGGGTGATTTAGCATGAGGAATGCAATGAAATGCCTTGACATTTGAGAAGAATCAATTGTTAAAAATTATTTTTAGGCCAATAATCTTTAGTCAGATTTTTGCACATGATAATATTTTAGGTCTTATTTCCTCTATTAAGAGGATGCCGGAGATGAGAATTACTTTTCTTCATGATTGTTACGCAGGCATTTGTACTATTCACAGGTTGTTAAATCACAAAGCTCCTTCAGGAATCAAAGTTAAATACATTCCAGGTTCCCTTCAGAATTGTCTATTGGAAGGAAAATTCAAAATCTCATACAAGCATTCTAAACAATTGTATTGATTAAACAAATATATGAAAGCAATATTCACAATATACGGTACTAATGCCTTACCTACTTGTTTCAAGACACAACCCTGTAAATCCTATTCATGCCAATGGTCTTACTGTAGTCAATGGAGCTATTTGTTTTAACATTACCAAATTTTTGGTGTTTTTTAATTTGTTTTAGCAAAACTGAGTAAGCTTATTTCAAGGGTAATTATGCCTACTTTGGGTTTTCTTAAATAATAACATAGATTAGAATATTTGTATTTTAATATGTAAATGGTATATATTTATATATATATTTAAACACAAATGATTTATTATATACAAAAATATCACACACACTTTAAACAGAGATTTCAGGGGGCCAAATTCTGCCAAGAACTGAGCATCCCTTGCATGTTGCTCACTAGCTTTGTTGACCACCTGAATTCTATACATCAGGGTCAAATATACTGCTGCTGTAAACTGGAACAGCTGGATCAGGGTAGTTCCTTTATGGTGCTGCTGGTGTGCGGAAAAAAGTAAAGTGCATACATCTGTCACTGTTTTAGCTTCTGCACGGGAAAGAAAAGAATACTCATTTCATGGAGAGAGTGATGCATTTTGCCTTCTCAAGCAAAACTTCAGAATGTCTTTAATTGCCTGCAGTTATAACTAAAACTGGTAACAAATGTATGTAACACATGCACGATTCAATGCACAATGAATCGTACAAGAGACTGAAGATGTAAATAAGAAGTGCAGAAATTACTGCTTTTCAGGGCCTACTGCCATGAATCTCTCTGTATGTACAGCCCACAGCTTTTTTTATAAAAGAGGCCTGGAAAAATCCATACCATTTTAAGCACTTGTTCCATGATATTTTATTGTAGAACACTTGCAGCTGCAGTGTGCCTTACTTATGATCCAACTACACAGCAGATGCATTAACATAGATGAGAACACTCCAGGAAAATATACACACCAGGAAAATGCTTTTCAAGGACTTAAATAGCTGCAAGGCAGTTTTTCTTTAGTTTCCAGTTAAACCTAATTAAAGCTAATCTCATTCTAAAAGGAGGATTAATAACTTCCTACAAGCATAGATATTATATACACAGTTGTGGTCAACCAGCAAACCTATAGACATAAGTTTCTTGTTTCACCCCAAGATGTTTTCCTTATGTACTTCGTATTACTAGTGTAAAGCTAAAGTATGTTACACTTGGAAAAAGCATATGTAAGTAAGCCTGAATGCAATCCATGTTGTCTTTCACTCTTCTGCTCTTTTTGATCCAGAATCACCCTTCACAATATGCATTGCAGAAGGCAATGACTTAACACTGAAGTCCCAACCAGTTAGAGACTAAATAATTAAGCAATGTGATGTCAGGCTGCTTGTGGTACATTTCACTTATCCTAGATTTGCAATTTATGCAAATGCAAACTGTCTGCTAAAGTTACTTGTACACTGAAATCTAGTTGGGAAGGAATCCAAGAATGATAATCCCTAGAACAGCTAAGAGTATTTGGTTTTATTTCATTGTTTCTTTTGTATTCTCCTTGCTTTTGAATTTGTTGTAGCTATTGGTGGGCAAATACATGTCGGTGGCTGAAGATACAGTGCTTTCATGCTACTGTACTGAATATGAATGAGAAAATATTCCAGTTCTTTCTCAGGCAGTTTAAAACACAAACAACCCCAAAACACAAACCCTAGCACATTTGGGTACCATCACTCAACCTCAATTTAAGATATCAGGTTTCTCCAGTTACTATCATAAAGGTTTGGTTTTTTGTTGTTTTTTTTTTTTAAAAAAAAAAAGATATGAGGAATTGGAATTGATGTTAAATGCCATGCATGGTATTCTCCTACTCTCCCTCCTGAAAAAAAACCCAAACCCAATGTGGTATTTAATTCAGCTTCTTTTCTTACTGCCTATTTATGATAGTTATTTTATAACAGAAGTAATTCCCTGGATATCAGTGTGACTATACGAAAGCTTGGTGGGAGTGAAACTGGTGTTGGGAAGCAGCCTAATGACTTTCTAGCCAGTCTGATGCCAAGTTGTCAGAGAACATGGCTTTATTTTTGGCATTAAATTTAGGAATGTCAAATTCAGAATTCCACGGTTTCATTTGTCCTGTCTCTTGTTTTGGTTTTAAGATTTGGAGGGGTTTGGCACTTGCAGGGGGTAAGGAAGTTCTCAGACTGCAACCTTTCAGCAGCATACAGCTTGCTGTTGCCACGACAGCAATTGTTATTCAGTATGTTATGAGCACAGAAAAAGTACAAGTATAGGAGTTGAAAGTTCCTAGAATCTGCCCAGTAAATGCATCCATGGTGACTAATATCATACGAGTGATTATTTAAAAATAAATATTTAAAAAAGTAAAAATAAAACATTTTAAAAAGACTCCTATCATTTGGCAGAACATACTGGACCTCTGGTATTTTAAACAGCAGATGGGAGGGAGGACAAGGGAACAGACACATCATCACCAAAATAAAAACGTAACGGAAAAGAGAAAGAAGGACTTCAAATGGCTTGCTATGCACATGACATGAGTCTTTTCAAGTCCCATTTGATAAGAGTCTTTTGGCTGAAATATGACATTGTAGATTTTGTGAAACATCCTGAAGAACTGTGATGACATAGTTGTACTTATTCCGAAATATAAAATACTCTAAGGAAGAGAATGATGGTACATCTGCATTTACATTAGCATAGGGCCTGTCCTAGGAAAGCATATCACTGAATATTATAGTTTACCTAAGCACCACATGAACAGTCCTTTCCTCTATTAAAAACTAACTTCTTTAAGAAACTTGCAATCAAATATAAAACATCCATTCACACTTCTGTTTCAAGCAAATAGAAAGACACTATTAATTTCTTCCCCATCTCATAGTCAAAGTCAAATCTTTTTTCCCCTTTCTCATTTATGAGGGTTATGAAAAACAGCAGTACAAAAGTGACAGAAAATTGAAATCCCAATAATGATTTAAATTTATTGGATTAAAAATTTATGTCCTTTTTGGAAATTGAACACTGGGAACAACTAAAATGCAAAGTGAAATAAAAGACAGACTCTTAATCATTCTTGTATATTTTTTGCTTGATTAAGAAGAACTAAACAGGCATTTCTGGCCACACAAATATTTAAGTGTTCAAGCCTGAGCAAGTAAAACTATCCAACATTTTATCTAACTCCTTGAACTAGGTAAGTAACAGTATTCCCTGTAGTAAACATTTAGAACCACATGTAGAATGCATATTTGGGATCCCATGACCACTCTTTTTACATCTTGGCATTTAAAAGTATGAATTTGAGCTTCTTGAACCAAATGCTTTGTAAGTTTATGTAGTAGGTAATAAAGAATATTTAGAGCTCCCTTTATAAACATATTTGACTAATATGATCACTAAATAATAGAAATAGGAAACACGTCTTATGATCACCATCTCCCCAAAGCAGTACTTTTTAAGGTACTCAGTAAAATCTGTAGGAAAGAATACAGAGTGCTGAACTGTCCAAGGGAGGGGGGGATAGATAGGTACCCCATGACCGAGGCTTCTTTGGTCTACAGCACTCAAAGGCAGTACAGGAGTTTCCCTCATCTACATTAGTGAGCCTGTAAGACCAACACTGTCACTGGGCAGGAGACTAATAATGACACGAGTACTCCCACCTTAGCATGCATCTTATTCTTTCCTCAGGGAGACTTCCATTTGCTGCCGAAATCTGTTTGGCAACATTCATTCTGTCCCTGCCTATGAAAATCCCCTGCAGCCGGCTGCTGTTGCTAACATTAGAGGCCTGCCAACACAGCTGGACTGCAGGAGAATCATGCACCTGCAGTGCAGCCCCTACTAAACACAAGCAAAACCCCACGCAGTAACACACCCTCCTAAGTATAAGGAACAAGTTACTAGCTTAGTGATTTTGCAGCAGAGCAAACAACTCGGTCTGGAAAAATGACTTCGACTTCATTTCTTCACAATAAGTCATGAGCTTCTACTTTTCACCCAAGACATTCAAGCAAAATCAAGCTTCAGCTTCATTATTATGTCTCATTTTATTGCCGCATCAGGCAGATTATTTCCTGCTAAGAGTTCAGTAAAAATAAAAACAAGTTTTCACACCAGTACCTCCTGAAAAAGCAGATTAACTTATTCATGCTAGCTTTTATAGTAGCCATGGTTGTTAGTTAAACGGAACTGAAAGATATAATGTCAGAACATGCCTACATATCTTGTTTTTTTTCCAAAAAATCCTTAAAGATACCCCAGAACACTGAGATCTCACTTCGTCCAATTGCCACTGTGTGTTTAATACACTACATGCAGCTAAATTGCTCCTAGAACTTCTCTACTTTTTAAACTGGAATTCTTCTTCAGTTGGCTTTCTCCTGCATTTAGATAGCAGGTAAAATAGATAAAGTGTTCGCTACTGTAATGAACAGTTCAAAACTGATGAACATCTTTATTTGCTTTTTATACTACTTTTATTGCTACTGTTTATTCCCAAAATTCTATATACTATGTGTGATATTACTTTTTCAGTGTGCTGATACATAAATTTTAGCAAAATTCACACCTTCCTTTAAGAGCATAATCTTTATCAGATTAATAGAAGATATATACTGACCCTAATCCTCCCACTCAGTTCTGTATAAGTTTTACATCACCATTTTTCAATGGAATGACTTCTCCAAAGTTTGAAGCACACATTGAGCTCACGCTTGAATCCTCTAAAATATGTCATAAAGAAACATTCAGAAGAACTAGCAAAATTAGTTTGCCTCTATTCACTAGTTTCAAAGCCTAATAGAAACTCTTCTGCCTAGATATTTTGCAGAGACAAACTATATAGGGTATTTCAATACCAGGTGTATGAGTAAGGGGTTTCTTGCTTGATATATTGACTCAAAAGCCAAGTTCAGAATGCCTTGTGTGGTGCACCTGATGCACAAAGATCTCAATTCTATTATTCTAAGCCTTAGAACAGGAAAAGAAGTTAACACAGCACCATGTCCATGTCTATTGACTTCTGTTTAGGAAGCATGATCTTAGAAAGCTTTCAGCCTTTGGGGACTAGAAGACTAGATTTCAACATGTGACATCAAAAATTAACTAAAGTTTTTGTTCAATGACTTTCCATAATTTAGATAAGCAGTGTTTTGAAATCTTGTCCAAATCATTCCTGCAAGCTGAACCCTTGGAAAACCTTTTGACATTTGTAAAGTAAAGGTTAATTTGATTAATTTTGTTCATGTGAGGTTAGTAACATTTCAATATGCTAAAATGGGCCTATTTCAAAATAAACACAGTAAATTCTTTGCAACTCAAATAGATTTAGTTCATTTAATTTAATAGTGGAAATAAGGTTTTCAGTTCCCAGCAAGTCACAAGCATACTTTTACTTACAAAATGAGTTAGAAGAATTAGAACATTAAATGTTCCTGAGAATAATTAATTTATAATTTTACCCAGGAACATTTGTAGTGATCATTGGAAGGAGAATAAGATTAACAGAAAAAAAAAAACCTCAACATTTTTATTCAATTCCAAATCATCAATTTCCTACAATTAAGGTTTTACATTGACATAACACTTGCCTTCTGGCTCTTTTCTGAGTCAATTATGTTGTCTGCTTTTGACAGAAATGATATTTGACTTAGATATTGAAATTTCATCAACAGAAAGTGCTTAGTGAAAACAAAAAGCAACTGAAGCTGTTTAGAAAATAAGTTCTGCACTGACTTGTGTGCCTCTATGCTTCTTTCCCTTCCCAGTACAAATACGTTAGATTTTCTACTATGCTGTTGTAGTTATGGCCTTTTACCTTCTCTCTTCCTCCTTCATTTAAAAGCTAAAGTAATATATTCCTTTACAAGCCTTTTATTGAGGTTCCTCCCAATCAGTTCCACATCAGGTGTTTTGTTCCTTGGTCAGCTGCAAGTCACCAAGATCAAATGTTCTTCCACTTCTCTGTGGAAGAGGACAACACATTTTTCATACTTGTTCCAGTGTCTTACCAAAAGACATCAAGAAAAATACCCACTGCTTTTTCTTATTGGTACTGTTTCTTAACAGTAACTTCATAGATGAAAAGTTGTCTAGTCATGGACTGAAAGTGAAGAACAGATAACCACAAAACAAGGTCAGTGGGCAAAAATACACCAACTAAAAATCAAGAGAAAGGGACCTTTAAGAGAAACATAGGAGCTGTTATCTTTTCTTCAGTACTTGCTTCCTTTTCGCTATCATGCAAATTCTCTAAGGACATAATACACTAGTTTAAGTGACAAAGGCATGTTTTATTCACAAACACCAGTTAGACAACGAATCAGAAAAGATTCTCCCTCAATAGGGGGCCAGATAGCCCTCCAGCAGCTAAATAGTATTAATGGTTTGAAAATGCCAAAGCAGATTCTCAAGGAGTATACATTCTGAAAATGACCTTTAGGCTATCTAGCAATGATGCTGTGTGATTAATAAGCAAGAAACATTAGAAACACAATTTAATAGGAACCATTCTTTACACAGCAGCAATTACAATAGCTTTGATTGAAAAAATATTAGGAAAAATAACTCATTTGTGACATATCTGCTTCCTAGATTTTAAGTAATTGTCTCCCATCAGAAAATTTTTGCCTACTATATGCTTCAGTAATTCAATCTGCTATACAGCATTCTCCAACTCCTTGTACTAAGCTATAAACTCCTACCCTTCCAACAGCCTCATTCCTTTCGTTTTCCTAAAATAAGGCTATAGACCCTGTCTTGATTTAAAATGTGTATCAATTACACGGCAAAGGAGTATATTTCAACCAACCATTTCCACTTTTTTTGTTTCTATAAAAGAAATCTCCAAGACAGGGTTTTTTTTTATATCAGTTTCACAGAAGAACATAGTACTACTCAAATATTTAGGCACATTTTTTTGTCTTCCACTTGCCTATGGCAATGTTTGCATTACTGAAACTGGAGACCAAATCTGGGGCAAAGAACTGGAAGAAGTAGGTACAATTACAAGTTGGTAACAAAGAGGTGAAAGTCACAACTGGTTACCCATTTGCAATGACATTTCAGCACTTTCCAAAGCTTCATGGAATTCCATCATTCAAAAAATATTTTTAAGGGTCATAACGAACACATGAATGCTGAGTATTTACAGTAAACCCATCACACTTTATGGATCTCAAAAGCTGTATAAGTTTAGTGGTCCTTTTTGTCCAAACTGAATTTGGACCATAATTGTACAACTTAAATCAAAAGTAGGACACTAAGGAGACATTTAAAAAACTCTAAATTACATCCCTGAGTTCATTTTTAATGCAGATGAGCCACGCACAGGACTGATTATATCTCAGTCTCTTTTGCAGCTAATTCATCTCAGAGCAGACACTTCAAAGTTAGAAATAATACCTAAGTTCAAGTAAAAATGACCTTTTTGGAAATTTTTCATGTCACACATTTAAGACTCTACAAAAAATGCATCCATGAGAAGTTACCTTTTTTATTTTTGCATATATTTCCTCTTGGAGGCATGTTAAACTTACCTGAAGTAGCTCCTATGCATTGAGCTGAAAGACTACTAAAGATAACTCAGAAAGCATCTGTAGTGCAACACAGCTTTAAAACATGAAGCTAGAAGATTACTTTAAAAATGTTGACTTGTGCTACCTAAGTCATCAATCGTTATAACATGCCTTGAACAGGCAGTCTCAGAACTTATAAAATAATATCTTCTAACTCATTTATATTTTACTCACCAGGAAAGAGAGGTCTGAAGGCTGAGGTCGATGAGGATACATACCCATTACTATCTTTAACCTGCAAGCAGACAGACCTGAGATGGTTTCTCTCTCCTATGTATCCTACCTAGAAGGCAGCTTTAGTGTTTAAAACAGTGACTATCATTCTAAGGGAATGACCTGCAACAGAAGCAAAAGCACCATACGTAGATACCAAGACTTTCTCTACACATCCAATATGTATCTTTTTTGGCTTGTGAATTCAAGGAAAAGCCTATGAGCTCTAGACTATTTATATGATATAGGGTAATAAAAAAACCCCAAAAACCTGCAATAGATAATTGCAGTAGATAACCTGCTGCACCTGAATTGCATTGCCATTTGAAGTTTAGCAAGGAGTGGTCTTTCATTAGGAGCTACTTACAGCCTCTGATGGGAGGCCTCTCCCACACAAACTGAGAGGACTTGCTTCTCTCACAAAACTTAGCTGAAGGCTAATTAGTAGTACTTTATTCTGCATATTCCTCTGTCAGATATTCTTGTAAGACTTTTTCAGCAGAGATGCAGATATTAAACCTAGAAGTTGACAGTCAATGCATTATTTTAGTGAGGTTACTGTCAAATATTTACCAGTCTAATTTTTAAAGTTAAAAAAATATTTTTTTCTCCACTGTATCTCTGTATCTACTTAAAATCAACTTGATTTTTACAGTAATGATACACATACTTAAACACCTATGAAAAGTTAAAGCAGAAATTATATGAAGCTCTGGGAGTTATAGTTAAATAACAGTTGTCCCAGGGACAGTTCTCCTAGGACTAAGAAACAACAGGGATTGTGTAAGGGATCTTAGAGTTACAGAGTAACTTTTTAAAATGTTGTATATAATAAAGCATTTCATCATGCAATGTTTGACTACAACAATCATATTTGAACAGTGGAATACAAAGTTCAAATAATAATATTCAAAACTAGCAAACAGAAATAATATAAAGTGACTCAGTTTCTTCAGACTGATTTTGTCCCATTTCCGGGAAGATTCAAAATCCTGATTTTGTGCTGAATGAAACACAAAATATATGTCAACTGTTTTCCATGGATACACCTAAAAATTTTAAAAACTGAGGCAAATACTAAGGAGTTTCAAGTACTTCAGAACTGAGGACTCCTAAATATTTTAGACAGCAAATAATAAAAAAAATCAAGCACAATAGTAAAATGATGATGATAATAATAATAATAGCGATCCCCTTTAATTAGCACCTACTGGTCTTAATTAAATTTCAAATGCCTTTCTTCCTCCTTATCTCACATCTGCCTCCTAGTCTTTAGTAATGTCAACACTGTTATAATTGCATTTCCTTAAGATATTTTCAATATGAATAAAAATTCTGTATCTCTGTTTTTTTATCAACATAGGAAAAATAACCCCAAGCATTGTAACATTTCAGTGTCTAGTAGGTTTCAAATAATAATAAGAATAATGAGCAAACAATTATTTACAGCTAATATATCACTAAGCCCTTCATACGCAAAGGGAGGCTATCACTCAGGAAGTCTACATTTCAATTAGATCTAGGTACTGAAAACACTGAAACTTGGATTTTAAATTTAAAATTTAACTGAATTTGCTGCTGCAACTGCATGAAATGTATCCACTTCATTTCTTATTTAATTTACTCTGACCATGCTTATAGTCCCTGAGTCCTCCATCAGTCCATGCAAAACTTGTCTTGGCCAGCTGAGGATATCCTTATTTATTATATCGCCTTGTCCATCACTCTTTCCTAACACGAATTTTGCAATGCTACTGATTCGAAAATTGCCTGAGTTAACTCTCTGACTGTCCCTTTACAATAGGAGTGGATTTTTTCTAGCAAAAACTTACTGAATTTAAATGAATCTTGGGCCATTTCCCTTCACTTTGCCTTCAACTTTATTTTTCATCTTCAACCAGGCTGCTAAGGGTGGTAGACATATTTAAAATCTAAGCTTTTCTTATCAGCTATATACGCAAAATAAGGATTGCAAAGTTTGCATACCATATTTGAAAAAGTAAAAAATAAACCAACCCTTACTAAAATTAACACTTATTCTGTATGAAGTAAAAAGACATTCCTAAAATTTTAATTGCAACCATAAAGTTATAGTCAAATTTTTATACATTGGCCATATTGCCTGTATTAAGGTGCAAAACCTCAGAACTACACAGAAGCTAATGGATAAACAGGGCAGAGTCAATCAAGCAATTTCTCTGGCTGTTTAGATGAAACTGTTCTGAGATAATTATCATAGGACTGATGCCCAGTTCAAAAGAAAGGAGCTTAGGTGTTGTGTGGCTACATCCATGTGATTTTGTAGATATGGTGCTACAGATAATCCTGGAGTTGCCCCTTTCATTCGCCCAAAACCATAGTATGACTCACAGTGCTGTAAGGTTGGTGTGCCCATAACAAGAAGTCCTTGGTCTTACTAAAGGCTGAGGATATTAAAGAGACAGTTTTTCACCAAGTACCGTTGCAGTTCCTTTACTTCGAAACTTACAGTAAAAAAGAGGTAAGGGACCCTGCTTTTGTCACATATTTTCCTATCCAATAACCTGTATATGGTGAGTTTCTATTAGTATTAGTGAAATTAAATTATAACATAAATTATAATTATTGAACTGTTTGATTCTTACAGATATAACTTTAAAACAAAATGTCACTCTGATGATTGTAAAAAAGACTTATATTTCAACATATTCTGTTTATTAATGAGTTTCTAAAGGTGTGCAGGTGGAACAGGACAGCATTAAATATCTCCAGCATCTCTGGTAGTGAGATAATGAACAGCCTCATGTTCTTTGATGTGTATCAGCAGGACAATTTTGAGGAATAAAATCCTTAGCTGTGATGTTTACATGGTCATTTTCATTCTTTTAAAAGCCCCAAAATACATGAAATAATTATTTTTTTCAGGCTGACTTAATACTTGAATGTAATGTTTTAGCCCTGCAGCTCAGGAACAGCCAGCACTGAAGAATAGAGTGAGGAAACTGAAAATAATGAATGTACTCTGGGAATGAACATTCCTCAGAGAAGGAGTATTACAAATCATATGTTGTTTATGTATATCAGTCAAGAAAATACAATATGGTTTTCCTTTTCTCAGGTGCCGTAGATTAAACATCTTGAAGACACACACTACCACTTGTCCCTTTCATCAGCCCCCAATCCCAGGAATCTAGGAATCGCACAGACAGGCAGTATGGTCCTTTGAAAACAAGACTCCATGTCCAGGCCAGCATCAAAGCATGAGAAGCTGTTGCAGACTGCTTTTCTAAAGGCTTGGGATTTTAAAATATTTGGATATATTTGCACACTTGAGGGAATCTTTTTCAGTAAGAAAATCTTCCTGAAGGAAGATATGGCAGCAATTCACAGTAGAGATAAAGAGGAAGATGCAGACTGTTAATACTTTCCTACCACTTCCTCGGTTGCTATGTTTAGGGCATAATAGAATGTCAGAGTTGGCAAAGTATTTAATACTTGATCTGTTAGAGGCACATCCCTGTAATGCACATACATGAGAAATAAGACACCTCCCAATTCAGATATTTCAAGAAAGTAGACAGTTTTGATAGAGGAAGTTTTAGAGTTAAAATCAAAATATAAACCAACCTGAAAGAGTAGAATCTGGACCACAGCAAGATTTTTTTCAATTTAATTTATTGTCATTATTTGGGACTGGAGTATTGTTCAGCTATGCAGATTAATTCACCTATTTTCCTTGCCTACTTTAATTCCAAAAATCTCCACTTCAGGCTTCTATACCTACAAATAGGTTTGTTTTGATGATGATAAACAGTGATGAAGCTTCACCTTAAAGGCATTGCATTGAACAGTATTAACAATTATACATCATTGACCTTTACAGAGCCATTGATGGAAGTCTGCATAGTCTGCACATGCAGATTGTTTTCTGTGTGGGTTTAAAATTAAGACCAGTTCAGGCACCTGTGTAAGCAGATACAACATTTTAAAAAGCCAAATAAATTAACAGGAATATGATATGAGTGTTAACCTATTTAAACCAGCAATATTCCATACTACTCACATGGACCTCAGTAAAATCAAACCTGTCCTGCACAAAAGTAAGCATAAAGAGTATTTACGGTTCAGGGAAAGAACAGTTTTATTCCATTAGAAGACATAGTTTCAGTCCACAAGTGAAAGCAAAAAACAACACAGGGCTTAGTAAGACAAGTCCATTCATCTTTATGGATCCTTTAAGGCATTAGGCCTGGAAATTGGAGAAAGTTATTTCCTGTTGTCTGACAGTGAATTGCTGCATATGGGTACATATCATTGCATTATCAGAGCTCCACTGAAAAGAAGCATTTATTAAATATTTAGCCAGAGAGCACCCCTGAGCAGATACTAATGCAGAGATGGGGAAGTAAACCACAGAAAGATTTATGTTATCAAGGAGAGATCATGAAACAAACCCGTGGAGGAAAAGGCACCAAAGCTGTTTCTAGCTGGCTAACACTGGGCTAACCTGTAACCTCTGAGATATCCTTCTTTTCTACAGCAAAACATTATCCCTCGCCCACAGCTACCAGAGTCCCTAACAAGCCCTGTTGTCACCATCCCTGAAACTAACCTAGCCAGGGAAGGGAAGGGGCTGGGAGGGAGGAGGGAGAAGGGTAGAAAAGAGCGGAGTGGAGCGGAGTGGAGTGGAGTGGAGTGCAGAGCAGAAGAGGAAGAGGAAGAGGAAGAGGGAGAGGAGAGAGAGAGAAGAGAAGAGAAGAGAAGAGAAGAGAAGAGAAGAGAAGAGAAGAGAAGAGAAGAGAAGAGAAGAGAAGAGAAGAGAAGAGAAGAGAAGAGAAGAGAAGAGAAGAGAAGAGAAGAGAAGAGAAGAGAAGAGAAGAGAAGAGAAGAGAAGAGAAGAGAAGAGAAGAGAAGAGAAGAGAAGAGAAGAGAAGAGAAGAGATGTAGGGCCTCTTCCTGGAACTACTGCTAACAGAATGGAGGATAGAGAATCCCAATGACTGTGTAGAATTCTGGAATCACATTCAGCAATGTGCTTAGTTGTCCTGGTTTCGGTGATTTTTTTTGATCTGTGAGATCATGGACTTGACAGGCTGTGTTTTGGTACAATATAAATAACTTCCAGCACATGAAACAAAATGGTTATGTCATCACTGAAGTATATAACCACACATGCACACATTCAAATATACCTGAAATAAATAAATAAATTAAAATAAAAAAAAAAAACCAAACAAAACAAAACCCTCAGCATTAAAAAAACATGACTTTAAAACATGCCATGTTTTACTATAAACTGATTTAATAGCTCTGGATTGTACTGATAAACACAATCATTATCAAATCTTTCATGCTTGGCTATAGTTTATAGAATGAGAGCTGATGCAGACACAAAAACTAATTATGGAAGGCATACTTTTCTATGTGTATAAATAATATATTCTAAGAAAAAAGATTGAAATTAATTTCATTGAAATTCATACTATTTTTTTAATCAACATAAATAAGCAATTCTTGACTCACTCCCACGCTAAGCCTTTGTGATCCATTTTTTGGCTGGAGGATTTTTTTGCAGTGAAGTCATAAAACCTTGAAAATAAAGTATTATATTGTAAAGTCTGTGAGACCCTGAAGTGTAGCAGTAGGAATAGTGCTTCTATAATATTAAGAAAAAATTCATACAGCTACTTTAAAAGCAGAGTAATAGCCAAACAGCATAAACTGACATCAAATCCAAAACACAGCAGCATTTTAATAGAACAGAGTAAATTCATTATTCTGGCAGTCAGTAATTTTATAAAAGCTCCTGTACTCATTATGCCTTTTAGTGTTTTAACAACAGATGAAAAATAGAAACAATTGTAGGCTATTCCCGTCAGACTTAAGTAGGTTTAAGGGTAGCTGACCAGATGGAAGAGGCTTACTTTTAAAGCACTGTATTTTACCTTCCGTTCCCTCTGGCACTAGAAGAGAGGAAAGCACTTTTGAAAATTTCAGGCCCTGCTTGTGGAAACAGTAATATATGTTTAGCTAAAATTATTTTAAATAGGTTGCTGTTACTGATTAATTTACTATAATAAAACAACTGGAACATGTTTCATATAGCACAAGAAGTAGCTGGGGAAACAATAAACTTAGAAGAAAATAACCTCAGGTTAGGATAGGAAAAGCAGTGTGAGCTTGAGAAAATGAATGTGTTCTGTTAAACATGAGGCCATAGGTCTGGAAAGGTTTATATGGAACATGCATATTTACATTAGCATATTTATAACAAAACAGCTATTTAAAGTTGTTTTGAGGAAAAAACACTTGTTCTGGAGTAGTGACAGAATTATTATCTTGGTCTGTAGTTTGAATCCTACCGCATGTCCATGAAAAAAAAATTATCTTCTGAGTATCCAGTGTAGAGAGGTTACTTTTAGCCTTAGCATGTTCAGAACCATTAATGATGTGCAGTATAGAGTGTGAAACAGATTCATTAATCAAAAATCTCTGTCCTTTTAAGCAGGCCATAGTCAACAGGACTCAGCTGACTCCTCTCACTCCATCCCTATGATAAAATATCTTTGACAATATTAATTGGGATCCAATTCTGATCACACTGACAGTAGTATAAATTCGGTGGCAATAGTGGGATAAGCATAATACTCTGTACCTAAAACAAGTTCATCAAAAAATCTGCAAATTTTTAAATAATTTAAACTTGAATGGTCACTAAAACTCTGTATTAGGCTTTTTAGTAATAAAATGACAAGGAAGAGAATGCCAGTCTTTTATTATGCTAGAAAAGTTTGGAAAGATTTGGCTGCTTTTTTTTTTTTTTTTTTGTGTGTGGGGTACCAGCATGAGAAAACTCGTATTTGTGACTTTTTTATTAACTGTCACTCACAGTGATGTTGGATGCTCTGTGTTTGGCTGTTATATAAAAACTAATGGTTTTTGAACTTTTACTAAAAAAATGTCAGTGTTGTGTTCAACGGCCAGCCTGGAGATCAAAGCCAGTAGTAAGATTCTCTGTATGATTTCTGTTGAAAATGCATTCAAGAGCCCACCCTGAGCTATTGTGCGCTGCCTTCTCAGGAGGGTAAAACCCATACTGCGCTCAAAGTAAGGACTGACTTTCAAAGTAGGCAATGCAAGATTCCTATCTATTCAGCAGACAGTGAGTCTAAGTATAAACAAGAAATTAATAAGCTGATAGCACAAATAAAAATAGTCCAAACCTGTTGGTGCATAAGGGGCCCAATGGCAGCACACTAGGTCCATAGACAGTATCTCACAAGCGCCAATATGTCTGGTCACCTTTCATACAGGCAAAACAAGCTCATATCTGTTTTTTTCTTATTGAAATGAATTTTACTGCAAATGCAGAGCAAGGCTTGGAATCTTCAAATAGTGTAAGAAAAAGAACTACTTTGTAATTTTCTCCCAAACAATACAAGTTAGATTGGACAGTTCCACTGATTTCATCACTCCAGCTCCTTCCTGACCTGATTAGAACTGAAAGTGCAAAAGGTGAGCAATTCAAATCCATGGATGAACATGAGATATAGACTAAGAACAAGTGTTTGAAGCTTGATTGTTAGGGACCTAATACATTCCTGATTTTTCCACTAACTTTTATGTAAAGCACAATATATCTAAAATAGATTGCAATAAATGCTAAGAAATGAAGCCTAAGAAATCTAGCAAAGTTAGGATTAATCAATAAATAGTAAGTTGATTGTCCAGTTTGTTGAAGGGTGCAATTAATAGCATTACTGCAACTGAAACTTGCAGATACTACATTTGAACCCATGGCTTGTTCTCATTTTTTACTCATGCTACCTTAGTTTACAGAAGCTGAACTAGTGAAATCCATGGCAGGGAAGATTTTCTCTCAAACATACTGCCCGCTATCAAGAGCTGGGTTCTGATAGCTTTCTGATATGACCACTTGCCTGGCAGGCACCTTGGTCTTTTTCATATATATCAAACTGAATAGAATTTCCTTTGATTTACAAGTACCTAAGGGATAAATTCAAACTTACACCTTTAGAGTAACATTAAAAATAAAAATAAATAAAATAAAATAAATTTAAAAAAAAGCCAGTTGAGGATGTTAGGAAGAAGAAAAACTGAACAAGAAACAGAAATTGGGAATGAAGATTCTGGAAAAGAAAACACAGGAAACCTGCGCACAAATCTAAAGATATGCTTGACAGAGCCAGCCTAAGAGTGCAGATAAGCAGCAAGAAATCAGTCAGAAGCTGGCTTTAAATTCCCTGTCTTTTAAAAAAATATTTTAGGTTAATACTTACAGAAGTTGCCCTATAGACAGAACCAGTGGCTTTGCATGGTTCACTGACTACAATGCTCTGAACTACTCTGCCCTTACACACCTTTAGAGCTTTTATGACTTTTTTTTTTAGACAGTTGTTCCAGTTACATGATGCAGTGGCTACCAGAGTGTGTTCTTACTCCTGCCACTTAGAGCTGTGGGAGTGTATTTGCATTTTACTACATAAATGTCCAGAATGAATAAACAGGGAAGTTAAGCAGACATTCTGATTTTCTTCTCATTGCAGTCTTAGCTGTAATGTTCCTGGGACATGTTTATCTCTTACATGGACTACATCACTCATTTTGATCAATGGCCTCTTAAATACTTATATTTTAGTATGCCCATGTAGTTCAGTCTGCTCTGTATATAAGAATGAGGGGTAAATACCAGGGCAGGAGCCAATAAGTGAGACTGGGGAGGTATAAAAACAGTCTAAACCCCACAATTTGTAGTCCTTCCCACACATCTTTTCTTATCAAAAACACATAAAAAGAAAACTAAGAACCTCAGTAAGTTGATGAATCCCACTTATTTGACTTGCATGAGTCAAATGATTGTATTGAAGTTTTTCATAGCAGCCAAGTTAGCTGTATTTCAACCTTGCAATGTAAACTGCAGTTGTCTAATCCAGCTAATTAGTCTGAAAACCAGATTATCTCCAACTCAGCAATGAATTACGCTCCCAAACCCAGTATTTCATCCCTAGTTATGATTTAAAAATACCAACAACAATTATTAACACTTTCACATACAGTACTCATCAGCTTATAGTAATCACTCATCTTGGGCATTGTGCATTTAGGCTTTACAACGTTCACATAATAGTTGTCAGGTCACATTCATCTCAGTGCAGCTCAGATATGTGGGCAATACAAAGTTTTACTTCTCCAAAGATAAAAGGAGACAGACTATAGACATATAGATGTGCAGCCAGGAGTAGACATATAACACATAAACATGTGGCTTCACAGCTGCTACTGTCGTGAGGGGTTTGGCTTCTACGACGGTGAGACATTCTTTGACTATAGTCTGTTAGGGGTGGATGTGATCCACCTGTCTAGAAGAGGCAAGGGAATCTTTGGAAGCAGGCCGGCCAGCTTGGTGAGGTGGGCTTTAAACTGAAGGACTCAGGGGGAGAGGTCCAAAATGGCAATATTCATGCCATCACATCCAGTTGGGGAATAAGTCAGCCCAACCAAAGCAGTAATATGTGTTCCTTAGTTGCCTCCCAAGAGGAGTACCAGAAGGCCAGTCACTTCAACGATGTCCATGGCTATGGTTTAGCCTCTTCATTCATCCGGAAAAACCCAAACGCTCAGTTACATCTCTGAAATGCCTGTACACCAGTGCACGCAGCATGGGGAATCAACAGGAAGAACTGGACATCTGTGTGTGGTTGCAGGGCCATGATCTCATTGCAGTTACAGAGACATGGTGAGATAGCTCTCATGACTGGAATGCTGTCATGTGTGGTTATGTACATTTTTAGGAAAGACAGGCCAGGAAAGAGAGGTGTTAAAGTTGCTTTTTATGTGAGGGAACAACTGGAATGTATCGAGCTCTCCTTAGGAGTGGATGCAGAATGAATTGAGAGCTTATGGGTAAAGATTAAGGGGAAGAACAACATGGGGGACACTGTTGTGGGTGTTTGCTATAGGCCACTTGATCAAGAAGAGGAAGTTGATGAGGTCTTCTGCAGACAATTGGACATAGCCTCACAATTGCAGGCCCTGGTTCTCATTGGGGACTTCAGCCTCCCTGATATCTGCTGGAAAGACAACACAACTAGGCTTATGTAGTCTAGGAGGTTCCTGCAGAACGTTGATGATAACTTTTTGACACAGGTGGTGAAGAAGCCAATAAGTTGAGATGTGTTCCTAGATCTTGTATTCACAAAGAAGGACTAATTGGGGTTGTGAAGGCTGGGGGCAGCTTTGGCTGTAGTGACCATGAGATGGTGAGGTTCAGGATCCTGCGTGGAGGAAGCATGGCAATAAATAGGACTGCAACCTTGGACTTCAGGAGAGCTAACTTTGACCTCTCCAAGTGCCTACTTGGAAGAATCCCATCCTGAAGCTATGGGGGTCCAAGAAAGCTGGTGATATTCAAACATCACTTTGTCTAAGCTCAAGGTAGCTGCATCCCTGTAAGTAAGAAATTAAGCAAATCTGAATATGGCGAAGAAGTTCTTTACCTTGGGGGTGACAGAGCACTGGAACAGGCTGCCCAGAGGAGTTGTGGAGTCTCCTTCCCTCCAGACATTCAAAACTCAGCTGGATGCAATTCTGTGCAGCCTGCTCTAGGAAAACCTGCTTTACCAGTGGGTTGGACTAGATGATCTCCAGAGATCTTCCAACCCTGACCATTCTGTGATTCTGTGACTAAGAAATTAATCTAATAGCTCTAAGGGAAGCTAGGGGAACAGTAATGGACGAAGGGGGACATCCTTGAAGATGTGACTGGTAATTGTTGCTCGCCCTAGACAGTCCTAGTAATTACAGCTGCTGCCTCCCATAGATACTTATTTGTCCATCAGTGATTATATGGCAGCAGCCAGGTAGCTTTCCAATGCTCTACAGTAAACAAAACATGCAAAATAATGCAAAAACTTGGCCATTTGTCTGCCTCCCCCCTCCAGCAGTGCAAAATCTACAATGCAAAATCCAGTATCATATAATTGGATGCCAGGACCTCTAAAACAAAGAGCCCAAGTGGCTTGTCCAAACCAGGTAGACAGTAGAAATTCTGCTTGTGGTTCCTAGGGATTTTTGCCCCCTTAGTTTGCGCTCCCAAGAAAACACATTTTGTTGTTGATGTGCCAGTTCTTAAAGGGTTTAAATACATGCTTCATGAGAAGAAATTTAGGTGGATGCTTAAAAATCAAACTGTTGACAGACTTTCCTGAAACAAGGACATACAAATAACCACTTATTTTCCAGAGTACTGCTTGCTGAAAGCTGTTTCTTTTGTGTCACCAGTCACTTATTCTAGGTTTTCAGGCAGAGTTGCAGTTTCAGAGGAGTCATGCAACCTGAGGAGCAATTAGATGCACAGATAAAAAGCACGAGCCTGACCATAACCGTTTTTTCTTCATAGCCTAATATCTGTACAAGAGGATTTCTATAGAGTGAAAGTCATCTTCAGAGTTACTGAAAGCCATGCAGTGTATACTTTTATATAGCACCAGCAGCACAGCCACAGGAAACTGAACTACGCCAACGAAAGTTGCATTGATTCTTCTTGCATAGGCTACTTGAGAGATTAGCCCCGAGAATTTGTCATGACTGTGTTTCAAGTTTATTGAAGACAGCCATTAGAGGACAGCAGATTGTCATCCATATGATTGCAATCTACTCAGCTACGTAAGTCACAAACTCAAGCTCACTGTTTGCATATTGATTATAGCTTGGCCATAACAATTTGTCATCTCACTTCCCTTCCCCATTTATTATGAATTCTATCATTAAGTGACTGTTCATGATTTCATTATAAAGTCTATTTCTCCTTAGTGAACTCTTAACAATTGATGATATGTCAGAAATTGGCTAGTCCTCTTGGGAAAAAAGTAAAAGTTTCAGCCTAAAATAGATGGTGGGGTTTTTTTGTTTTGTTTTGTTTTTTTAAAGGGATCTGGATATCGTGCACTGTTATTACTGTATAAAGAGGATTAGGGTATTTTTGAAGTTTGAATGGAAAATGCCCTTATGTCATCAGTTATTCTTATGCATTTTAAATAAATGGAGGTTTCATAGGTATATTTGCCCCCCTTTCCCATTAGTATTAGCAAGAATCAAAAATATCTGACTAAAGTTATAAAAATCTAGTATGAATTGATAATATAAAGTACAATATTGTGAAGAAGATGCTGCTTAGCTACATCAGCTGAGCAAAAGATACAGTATGCATGATTCCTGTGTATATATTATAAAGGTTCTCCACCCTTTCTTTTAATAAACAGAGATAAGGATAAATATAGCCTCTGGATCTGAGCACTTCAGCTGTAATTCTGCAAAACCAAAGAGCTACAAGAAGATTTACTGACTTTGAAGTTGTGCAATTCAGTTATACTGAAGAAATTTTGTTCAGCAGAATAATCACTGTTTTGCAGATTACACCCAATTTATGGCCAGTACCAATGAATGACTAGTTAATGTTCACATCTCCCACCAATATTGAGAAATACTGCTCTGCATGAGTATATATTCACATTCATTTTACAGTGAGCAGGGAAATTTTTTAGCAGATAGTACTAAGCCTGGAACTTTTCATAGTAGGTCTCATGACACATTAAAGCAGACTTTACAATACAGGTCTCACAGTACTTGAACAGAGTTGGGTTCCTCAGGCTGTGGAGATACACTGTAAGTACACCTGTTGTAAGCAGGATCTAACCTCATCCTATGTAATATAGGCACACTGACATACCAAGTTGACTTTCTTCAATGAATGCCCCATAAAACTTATATTGACAACTACGATTGACCTTTCTTGTTATGTGTTTATTGATTGTGCTTTTTACTATTTAATGGATGCCTTTATGGTTGGACCATGTTATAGAAAATCAATTTTAAATGTTAACCTTGACTTTGATAATTTTTTTGAACTACAAAGCGAGACTAAGTGTTACCACAATACTTCTGTGGGTTAAATGAATTCATAAACGTATTTGAAATAGTTTTCATATTCATAATTATTAAAGAAAAGTCTAGTGGAAGTATGTGCAAATTATAGTGAAACTGATGGAATAAGTTTTTCTAAAAATGTAAACTTTAATTTTAAAAAGCCTATTTCCATTTATTTATTATTTATTATTTAATTATTTTATCTTTATAATGTTAAATTATCAGAATTGTCTTCAATGTTATATTCTATATTCTACAGTGCTTTTCTTGCAATGCTTGGAAAAAAGAACTTAGGTGGATCATATCAAGAAACTCTTTTCTTATGACTTTAGTCTTTTTGAGAGTTTTTTGGAGGAAAATTTCATGTAAAACTACAATAGAATTTTATAGTTCCAAAGCATTTGTAGGTGGAAAAACAGCTCCCCTGAAATCCCATATGTTACACTAGAAATAGCCATATATTTTAATTCTGAAATGTTACGTTATAATAGGAAAAAAAATTGCCTTACCTATACTTGTTTCTCCAATCCAATTAAAAAATGATTTCAAATCCAAAAATCATGGGACTTACCTTTGCAAAGGTATCAAAATAAAATATATCTTCAAACATTTTCCATTTAAATACACTGAAAATCACAGATTTCCAAGCTTTTTATGAGCTAACTTTTTCTGAAGGCAAAATTTCCAACTATTATTTCTGGTGATTCAATGTATAAGATCATCACATTTAAATTTATTTATCATTTGCAGGTTTCATTTAAAAAATCCCAAGAGTTTAGTGCAGCAATATTGCTTTTAAAACATATTTGTTTGGTATCCAGAAGAAAACATATCTCTCTTGGTAAGACAAATGGCCTGCAAATATCTGTAAATTAGACCAAGATATATAGCAAGGTGGCATTTATCAGTAAAACTTTGTCCTGCAAATGACTGAGCATACTGGCCTCAGGGCAACTCAACAATAATGGGCTATTCACTGTTAAACGTTTAATCCATGCATAAATTCTTTAGGATATTAGAGAATGATACTCAGACTCTAGCAGATAGACTTTATAAAAAGCATGTTAGGAAATGTACAGTGGGCTTAACATTTTGTTCTTAAGTGTGCATAAATATAGCAATGGGACCTCTTAACTCATAATCATATAGGAGATAAATGTCAGACAAAACGTCCGGATGTTTCAATGAAGTAGCACAGAAATGCTCAAGCTGTGCCACTAGCACACGCGCTCTTACCTGAACTAGCTCATTCATCGCTCTGTCAGGCAACTTTATGATGTACTTTACTGGGTAGTGTAGATATATCTGAGATTTAAACAAAGGACTTGGTGAAGCTTACACTAGACGGTCAGCAAGGGTAAAACACATGACCAAAGAACTGCTGTAGATGATATGGGTTTCATCAGTAAAAACTCTATCCCTTTTAAAGGGCGTTTTTCCAGTTCAGCACATTGGTATAGATGAATGAATGTGAACAAAGTCCATGGCCTGCATTAGATTCTATGGTCCACCTCTCCATTACTCATCTATGAATACTGGCTGTTTTACAAAGAGTAAATTCCGAAGCTATAGTCAAGTAGTTTTGCTACCAGGTGTAAGTATATCAGATACGTAGGACTTCATTCATTGGAAACATGAAGAGAAAGAGAAATTTAACCCAAAATATTTTGGCTGAATGCATGTCAAAGCACTTGAGGTACAACAGAACATGCATAAGACAAATGGATGGACAGTACATTCAGGTCCCAGCGCTGAAGGCCTAGCCAAATGATACGTTCAGGTCTCAGAGCCTTGATATCACACCATAAACATTTCTACAGCTTGCACAGTCTCACCTCTGTTTCTGTTGAGAGAGAAACTAAGGAGAGATCCAGCCTTTCTAGATTTGCATGAGTCTGTACCCACTGCTGTATGTAAGTGGGGGGATCCCAGATACACAACAAGTTCTGGACACTCTCCAGTAGATTCTCTCCTTCTGCTCTGCCAAGCCTGCTTATTTATTTTCTTGCTGTAATTGTCTGCCACCCACAAAACCGAATGAATACTGGCTTGGATGTGGCACACAATTTCCTTCCTCTGTGCCCATGCTAATCACATTAAACACCACTGTTCTATGGGAAACAGGTGAAGCTTTAACCCGGAAAACAGAAAATCTTGCAAATGACAGACTTCATTATTCCCAGACAAAAGCATGGAGCCATCCAGATCATATACATTATATAGACAGAATAGCATGTGAAGTCACTAATGTGCTACAGTTCCAGACATAACAGGAAGATCAAACCTTTAAATTTCATAGGCTTTAAATTTCAACAATTCCTTTTTTTCTTTTTTTCACTGCAGTTGCTATTTCACAAAAGTACTGAAACTTAAGAAGTGTCTGCAAAACATGGATAACTCATGGAAAAAGTTACTCATGACCCACATCAAATGAGTGTTTTCTTGCAACTTCCCTACACAGAAAAACACCAGGAATCCAAACTTATCCATGGCCTCAGTGTTAAAATATACGGAACCAGTCTGTACCCTGGTCACTTAGAGTTGAGTCAAAAACTCTAAAATAATTCCATGTTTCTGTTCTTACAAAACAGTCAGAAAAGCTGGCAGCCTGTAGGTATAGGACTAGGTTGTGATGGTTGCACAGTGCTTTTTTTGGTATTCCTGCTCTGCCCTCTCCTGGGACAGCCAGTGCACGGCTCAGAGACATACCACAAGAGCTGCTGTGAGTCACTGCATTTCCTTCAATATCAAGTAGAACAAATAACCTAAAAAGCAAAACAATTTGAGTTCACATATGCTATTTATTATCTCATGCTAATTCATAAATCTAAAAGAAAAAAAAAAAAAAAAGAAGAAAGAAAAAAGCATGGTAACACTTCTTATTTTTTTTTTCTGTTAAATCACCTGAATATCTTCTTTCAAATTTTGAACTTCAAAAATAAAACACAAACTAGTAGATACATATCTGTCTAGATTTGTAGACAGATTTTATTTTTTTATATATATCAGAAACTGTATGTTCATTATATCATTCATGGGTTGGTTTTGACTGGCATATATTCTTCTTTTTACTCGCTTTTCAATGTACAGAGGTATTTCTATGTAATTTCAGATTAATCACCAATTGCTAGCCATCATTACATGTAACAGTTCAAGGAAACGAAAGGTTAGCATTTTAAAATGAAAATGCTTAAAAATAAAGTCTGAAATACATTTTAGGAACCTAAAATCACACACTGTTTCCAAAGCTGCTGAATGCTTCCAAGCCATTTTTGGGAAAAATAACCCCAAACCAATTAAGATTTGTTTGAAAGCCTAAAAACCAGACAAACTGCCCTTATTTGAAGTTGTCAGTTTACCACCGTTTGTGAAAACTTTTAAGAAATTGAGAAACAAGGTCAGAAGTTCACGTCAGTACAACTTATTTTTTAAAATGAAAACACTCTTTGTGTGGTAACTGCTTTCAGATGGGCTAGTCGGTCTTTCAACTTGTTCTTTGTACAAGTTAAAAACCATTCTGTTAATAATGCTTGACTGAGTAACTGTCACTTTGCAGCACCAATATCCATCAGACAAAATGTGTACATCTCCTTCAATTACAGGCATACAAGAATAAAAATTACAAAAACAAAGCATCTGAGAGGGAACATACTATTTTCATTTACAAGATCTCTATAATAGACTATACACTCTCCAAGCGAGGTAGATCTCTTGTCTTTGTGACTTTTGATCTACACATTTTGTAAAGCCAAGAACTTAGACAAAAATTCATCAGCAATTCATCAAGGCACAGCATAAGTACACTTCATTATATGTTCATTCGCCGTTTAGTTAATGCAATGACCTGTTGTACTGAGGATAAGTTATTAAGTAATGAAATAAGATGATTGGATTAAGCTAATTACTTGCTTTGAAATGACATTTGTACATAGATTCTTTGGCCTTGCCAGAATGAATTATATAATCTAAATGGTGTTTTTTGCATTCCATTTCACGACTTCTAAAGCCATATTTTCCCTGCTAGTTGGGATTACTAAAATTGTGATTAAAAGAATAGGTCACATAATCACTACTGCCCTGAAACAGACTCTGTACCAGGAATCACATGTTAATCTAGCCTGAGATGCCTAGGAGGAGGATGTATTGATAAGTATAATTATAATAACAGGTCTGATCAGATTGTTCACCAGAACCAATATTCTATGCAGAGTGATATAGAATCTAGGATGGCAAAGTTTTACGTTGAAAATAACCATACTGACAAAAAGGCTGCAGGATGAAGAATTATTTTGGTAAATAACTACTAGTAAATAAATAATTACTAGTAAAACCGAAGTTCATAAAGTAGAAGGCTTACTACAGTACATCTGATGGGGAGTCCTTGTGAACAGGCTAGAAACTCCCACCGGTCCTGCTCCCCATCCGCTTTTTTTACTTTGTGTGGGTGAAGGGAGCAGTTAATGTCTCTCTGGGTAGGAGAATACAAAGCTGGTAGCTGTTTCAAATTTAATCCTACAGCAGACACAAGCCAAATGAGAAAAAGTTTGGTACATCTTTACCTGCATTGTAAGTCCTTTTATCTTAATCCACCCCGACAATTCTGCCACTGTTTCTGGCTGATGTTCTGACAAGAACAACTGAATGGGGAAGATAGGATCCAAGATCAATCTATCACCAGCTCAATCACTGCAGCCTCTGGCACAAAAGACAGAGTGGGATTAGGGTCAAGAGAGGCAGAATGTGTTGAAGGAGTGCAAACAAGGAGGGGAGAAGAGATAACACATGGCAAAGGAACAGAAAAGAATAAAAGAAATGGAAGGTGCTGAAAATAAGATAAAGATGGGTCAGAGGCAGCTGATTGTCGCCATTGCCATGCTGCGCACAACTGACCCATTCCCATGGAATCTGAAAGACCTGCACGTGCAGAGATGACTGCTATAGGCTGCTTTTTGAGTGCTTTCTGTTCTTGGGATAATTTTAAGACAAGAGAAGTCCAATAAGAAGTGAACAAGCTTTCCTTGCAAACATTAAGCACAGTTCAACAGATACTAGTCCTGACCTATTTCTCAGGGTGAGGTTTAGGAGGAGGCGGGTGTCAGGGCACTGCTTCATCCACTGTTCCTTCCGAGACCCTTGTCTTGGGAGATCCCAGGCTCTCTGCCAGAGTTGCTCACTGCTGTACGTATGGCACAGATGTGCAGCTTGTCCTACAGTTTCATGGCACGGTCTTTCTTCTCCCTTCTGTAACTCATCAGCCTTCCACAGCAGCTGAGGTACCAAGTCATGATTTGTTTTAGCAAAGACTGGAAGGCTGGCATTTATGGGAGTAAAACCATGCTACTGAGTTAGAGAGCTCAGCTTCTTAGAATAACTGTCTGTTTCCCCTGGGCCACCTGCAGCTTAAGGCTAAATTAACAACTTCTGATGTTTTAAATGCTAATAGGCATAAAAAAATATAATTATTATCCAGTATTCATTCCCATGCACCCATATTTATACATTTCTTCCTCAGAGTGGCAGAGAAAATATAGTGAGATTTTAACATTTTAACACAGCTCGAATTATCTCTGTGCTACACTGGTCAAAGTTACTTAAGTTATACTCACAAGCAGAATTCATATTTGAAGGGACTTTTCACAAATTTTTAATTTTCCTAGGGTAGAATTGCAGCCTGTGTACACCCACAAGGCAGCTAAGGGATACCATAAGGGATACCATTTCTTGTCTCAATATCTCGGATTCTTTTCATCTTAAAAAAAAAATAAAAAAAATAAAAAAAAAATGTAACATTAGTTTTATCTATTTTAGTTGCTAATTCTTTCCTGAAAGAGAATTCAATTCTTGTAAAATGACTTGTTCTTTCCTTTGGTGTTAGCAACAAATTATGTGTCACCTCAAACATTTATCTTGTTCTATACTACGTATTTGTGCCTCTACTTGCATGCATTTTGGCTCTGAGATATATGTTCTAGAAAGAGTTCTACATGAAAGCTAGTGTTCTGCTTCTCTTGTAAGAGAATCAATCTGCTTCTCTTAAACAAGAATCAATCTGCAAATAACTTACAAGCTGGTAGTGTTAAATATATAAACTCAGTTATAAGTATTACAAAACAGGATCCTGCAGAGCTCAGTTAGGAACACAGAAAATACAAAACAATGTAGTCTGACACAGCTAAAACACTGAAGAGGTTTTGAATGTTGGATTGTTGGAGTGACTTTCACCTGAAAGGAAATGGTCTCTCTTTTTAAAATATTATCTTTATAATCTAAGTGAAATCTTGAACCATGGATAAGTAGTTAGCATAATTTTTCTTGCTGTTTCTAATGATTTTTTTATAGCACAGTACCACCTAGAGGCTCTCTTGTTCCCTGTGCTGTTTATGTGAGAAGTGGGAAGCAAAACTTTTGGAACTTTTTACCATTTGCATACATAAAACAGACTCAGCCTGAGAAAGGAAATGGACCCCAAAGGTGTGGACAATGGAGTTCCTTCAGAAAAAAAAAAAAAAGTTGATCTCAAAGAGAATAGAAGCCAAGTTTCCTCAGTCATGATGTTTCCCCAGTACAAAACAAACAGCCATTGAAATTGGTACAAAGATTATTTTAGATCTAAACCAGATTTGATATCCAGCCCTTTTGCATGTCTCACGTCGTGCCATGTCATATGAAAAAAGTTTGTGCAAGTATTTCCTATGGCTCGTACGTTATGGAGTAGGCAGATTTTTCCCTCTGGCAGTTATATGATCCCTCACTGTCATACCAATGCAGAAATAAAAAAGCATGATCACTTCTACAACACAATTTTACTTTAATTATGGTACTTAAAATTTTCCTTTCTCAATCACTAAATGAAACCATTAACGTTAGCTGTACCGAATTCTTATTTAAAAGATAAGCATGACACCTTATTGTCTAAGGGTCTAAATCTTTTAAAGGCACCAAAAATCATCAGATTAAAAAAATTAAAATATTTTAATCTTTGCCAGCATAACGTTGTGTCTGTTCTATTTAGCATATGTCATGCCGCCTGCAGCCTGTGAAATTTGGAAGTTATAGGAAAAGGTAAATAGAACCAGAATGATTCTTTGTCAGTCACTGTAGAAAATCCAGGAAAACAGGGCCTCAGAAAGTTGTTGCATCCATGAAAGGGAACCAGAGGCAGTGTTTCTGGCATCCCCACTTGCAAGGTTTCCACCCGTACCCTTTATCTTCTTTCTCTGTGTAACAGGAAATTTCTATTCATGTTAATAGAAGTACTGAAGTGCATTCTTTCAGACAGAAACAGATCCCAATGCAATTAAGCATAATCCTCTTACCTTCTTAACAGTACAGACTAAGTAAAATACTGAGTAATGTTTCTTATAACTATATATTTTATTGATGGGTATATGATGAATATATTAAATATAATTTTTCTATTTCTAATGTGACGGGAAATTCCTCCCATGAATTTCAAACAAGATGTGTCTTTTAAATTGCCTTTTAATAATCAGGGACCAGATGTGTATTTACTGATAACTGTTAATCTGGTAATGGATTGTCAGAAACATTAAATAGAAAAACTAGTTAACTTGTTATATTTTCTGAATATTTTGAGTAGCTCCTCCTTATTCCATGTCAGCAATCTGTGTTTGTCATGCCCTCTTCAACACATTCCGTGCAGGATCCTGTGTGTATGGCACTTTCCATGAACGGGAGACTGCATAGGCAGGGCTCTAATGCAGACAAATAGAATTCTTACCATTGTAGATTGCTTCAAGGGTGGGATTTTCAAAAACAGCTACTGACTCTCCTTGCTTTATGGTCTCACCTGGGATTTGACACTCAGTTTTTCCTATTTGAATAGCCCTTCTATGACAGCAGAGACACTCGATATTTGCAGGTATTTCGCATGGTTCCCTGGGTCCTCCCTCACCCTCCAAACTACCAATGTCTCTTAAGAGAAGCTCATCATTCTCCTTGACTATTGTAGCTTATAGATCAGGTTTTGTAATTCAGTACGATCTGTTTGAAAGTGATGCTGTCTCACTCTACTGTGACCTGAAAGTTTCATAAATAGATGGTATAGTCTATTAATATAGAAACAACAACAACAAAAAGTAATTATTTGACATTATTTCATCAAAAACCTTTAGATCATAGAAAGCAAGATATTTTCTTCGGGTCTTCACAGAACACAGAACAGGTAGTGACTGCTTAAAATTGGAATGCTCAATACATAAAGCCTAAAGTAGCTTAATGTATGCGCAGAGTAACATTTCTATTAGTTACGCAGGAACATAAATTATGGCAAAATCTGTAGCACAATCACAGCCAATGTTAGGATGAGTACTTCTTTGGGATCATTTCCGAGAATAATCTAGTTTTGTGGTGTTCTAGTGGTCCTCTCTACTTCTACCTACAATTTTCCCTGAAGAACTCACCAAATCATATAAACAGCTCAAAAATTTGCAGCTGAGCCTCAAAACATCAAAGGACGTCGAATGGAGCCAAGTATACTTATGAGTATACAACCACATAACTTACTGTATGTGCTCTCTTAAACTAATGGAGTTGGTATTGTTTTCTAACGTTAGTTTAGTTTTTAACTTAAGCACTCATACACTCTCACCAGCATTTCCTGCCATATACAGTTGATGTTAGGGCCAAAATTCAGAGGCTTCTGTATCGGCACCTGGAAATATTTTTTTATGATGATGATTATTTACACTAGCGTAATTTGTGAAGCTGGATTATAAAACCATAGCAATGTTCTTGATGAAGAAAAATATACTATCCCGGAAGAGACAATAAATGATACAAATAGTTTCTGCTTTCTAAATATTTTTTTAAATTATTAGAAATTTTAACACTGTTAAAATGATTAAATGTTGTTGCTAAAAATCTTGTCTTTCTCATTAAAATTATTAAAGTCAAGATTAAGAAACTGGGTGAGTAAGACAGATTTTCCATTACATTTTAGTGTTTATTCACACAGTTGTGATTATTAAAAGATATACTTTGTTAGGTACCATGGTATTTTTTTTTAGAAAGTAAAAACAGGGCATAATATGAAAACAGAAACAGAAATTATTCTTCCTAGTACTGATTCAAAATACTGCCTTAGTACATGGGTAATTATAATAAATTGCCATAAATACTCTAGCTAATATTATCTTATGATAATCACCTCATGAATGTCAGGTGATTTTAAAATTACACTTAAATGAAGATTGAACAAAAAAGAAAAAAAATCACACCAAACAACTCACCTAAAATTGATGGCTTATTAGGAATAGCTGATTCTGTCTTACTCCCAACAGCTCAGTATTTTTCAAAATTCTAACTGTATTTGAGTTCACTATTATTCTTCTGACAGCCAGAAAATCACATGAAAAGAGTTTGGGTCCAACGGAACTTTAACTACCTCCCTCTATCTATTTCAGAGTATCAGCTAAGGATGTTAGATAAACACTGAGCAACGTCTAACGTCATATTCTTAAATGTCAGTAATCTGAATATCAAATAAACACCATTATTTTACAAAGAAGTGAAATTAAATAATGCCATATGATAAGAAATGCACTAAAAATTTCCACAAGTTTGGTCTTTTAGCATGTGGAGCAGTGAGACTTTAGAGAGGTCTACATATGCATATATAATCTATATTAATAAAGACATGTAATGCATATAAATGTTTTATGCATACACTATACGTGTGTGCATGTGTGTGCATGTACACTGTGTACAAGTATATATAATTTACATGTATATATGCTTAAACATATTTTTATTATTGTGATAAAACCCTCATATTACAATCAGAGAAAGAAACAAAGTAGCTTGGAAAAAGCCCTCTTTGAAGGCCATGGATTTAATTGCACATTTTCCTAACCAGATGTCCAACCAAGAAATTGAAACACCGAAAGAATACCCCTGGAGAAGAGATTTTTAACTAGTCTAAAGCATTTTGAGAAGCTGGACTAATGCTTCTGAAATGTTGTCTGGATATTAATATTGCCTAGACGAGAACACCTTTTCTTTGCACAGCAGGTCTCCTTCCTCAGATGCCTTTATAAAAGCTTTTTGACGGTTTAAGTAGAACTGTCTGGTATATTCCTGTGGGTATGTCTGGTTTCCAGGTTCTGTCAATCCAGGAAATGTCATTTCTGTGGTGAAGCTCTAATGAGTAAATTTATCTTGGATACAGAAAGACCTGAGAAGCTCATTTTCTACTGCATAATCATTTTTCCCTCAGACAAGTCGTGGGATCAGTTCAGGGGTGGTTGACCAAAGGTGCTCAGATGAGGGCAGGGATCTGAATTTGGGTCTCTCACATCCTGTGCAGGTGCCTGGATAGCAAGACTCCTGAGCAGTGTAAGCTCTTCCTCTTTGGTAAATGCATTAAGCTTTGGATCTAAGAACCATCCTCAGTGAAAACATTGTTCAAAAAAGTACATTTTTGCAAAAAAACTACTGCTTTGACAAAATGATGTTTCTTACAAAAATCAAAATAACAGTGAAGTATTCCTAAGCAGTGGCAGCTATACTAATTTGTTATTTATTAGTTATACTAATATATCCCGGAAAATACAAGAAAAAAACGTGCCAGTTCTGCAAAATGTCAATCCTAAGCCTTCAATAACAGGAGGTCTTTGCTGCTGTACTGAAGCCTCAAGGTAAGGAGCATCATGTAATGAATAAGCGATCTGTAGTCAGTAAGCAGAGAGCTGGCTCCCCGAGCTTTCCTGGCAGCTTGGCTGCCTGTGAAACTGTTACCAGATATTCTGGACTGGACTTGTCAAATGACAACACAGGAAAACTCGTCTTGCTTATTAGACAAGTTTGCCATCCTGGATTCTTGGTTCAGAAGGACATATCTTCACAGCTGCAGCTGGCTACTGGATAAAGGCAGACTGGCGTGGGTAATGTCATCACATTTTAGCACACTCCCATGGAATTAAAATTCTTTCCCATTTAACACGATTCTGTCACGCCTTGGAGTGCAGCTCAAGGCCACAGCCATGGCACAGTTCTCTGGAGGGCAGACAAGATTTCTAGTCTTCTGTCTTCTAACACCCTATGAGCAACCCAAGACCTACAGACCTGTGGAAGGTTTTTGGAGGACCAGTTATCACTAACACAAATTGAAATAGAATGAGCACTCATATTTAAATGAACATTGTGATCATCCTGTGGAACCATGTTGACTAGATTATGCATTTAGAAAAGCAAGTTACAATTAATCTTTGCTTGCCAAAATTTTCTCCTAAGCATGATATTTCATACTGAACAATTAATGTAAAATCACTGGCATGATATATGTTTATTTCATTATGAGATCATTGCTTTCCATAGTAATTGTGCTAGTTTCCTTTGTGATTGCAGGTTAGAAAAAGTGCTTTTCTGTGTATATGAGTATCTGTGAGAGCCCCCATTCTCATGCTTCATTTACTTTTTCATGTTCATACAATATGAATATAGAATATAAGTTTTAAAAGGTGTCTTACTGATAAATATGTTTCTGTCTGCATGATATTTTTTCCTGTCAAGCAAGTTATATTTATTTATTTTTAACTCTCCTTTATGTTAGGATAAAATGTTGATGGATATTGGTTTGCATCGATTCCATGAGAAGTTGGAAAGATGATTTAATATTTTCTATTTGCAGTGCAGGAAAAGGCTTGAAGAAAAATGACAGCATTCAAGGTGTCTTGCCATTGCTAGACTGAAAATCAGTACAGTCTGATGGGGGGTTTTGCTTGCTTTTCTTTGCTTTCATTTTTTGCTTTTTGGATCACCACTGCTGAATTTAAAAATAAACAGTTAAACTAAAGCCTCATTAACATAGGCAACAGGATTTCTCAGCCTCATAAGCTAACGTTTAAATCAGTAAAAATTGGACTTCTGATGGTCTGCAGTACAGTCACGTATTCTGTCCTTCCATACTCAGTTTATTGTCATCTTCAAGTTTCTCTGTAGAGGGCAATACGTAACAAGAAATGCCTAAGCTCTCATTTTCTTCAAATACCATCACAAAAACTTCAAAGAAAAGATTGATTTTACCAAGTCAACTAGAAGTCCAGTATGTGAATTATAGCCCTTTATTGTGGAAGTTTATGTATGTAAGCTGAGGGCTTATCTGCTATTAATCTCAAAAAAACTGACTAAATGATTGTCCTGATTTTTCTAGCTATTCAGACTTCCGTCTATGAGCTTTCTCCTTTTGTACTTTTAGGGAACTGCCCTATTTGCTGCATTGCCTAACGCAATGATGCACGGCATGCGCACACACAAACTCACAAAGCACACACTGAAGGAAGCCTATGGGCACGCAAGAGGGAGCAGATAATAAGGGGGGCAAAAGTTGTCACTTCACTGTCAGACAGTTCTACATAAATGAGCACACATCTTTCAAAAGAAACAGGCCCTAAGATTAAGCAGCTGATGTGTAACTGTTGGTTATGCTAAGTGCCATACAAGCACTGGCTCACAGGAGTGTGCATTTCTCAGGGAAGGAAACCACGTGAATAGCACAAAAAAGATGATGAAGAGGAAATTGCTTGAAATGGGATGTAAAAAAAAAATGCTTGCACTTCACCTTGTATTTGTCAGGGCTGGTGAAGCTAACAGAATTTGGTGAAGAGAGTTTAAATTAAGTAATAGTAGCAGGCGTCATGTTGAATAAGGACAGAATGGAAACATATTCAGGAAGGGCAGAGCAGGGAAAGCTTCAATCTCCCCACAAAGCTTTTGTTCAGGATTCTGCTGTTCAAATATAACATCAGAGACCTTAAGAAACTTAATACCTATGTCCTTAATACAGGTGTTCTGACAGATAACTCTCATTCATTAACATATTTAGACCAGAAACAAATACGAAGCTTCCATGGTAAAATACCCAAGAGAGTTCACTGCTGCTGCCTCACTCATCAGACCTGTAAAATCTCTTTGATAAGGCTCTGAAGCAGACAGACCTTTGCAGTGGATCTGCCTAGACCTTCTCCTGTAATTCTAAGCAGAAGAACTCTCCAGAGGCCAAAAAGCTTTTGCATTAAAAAGAAACCACCAACAGTTTTTATTCAAATATAAACCTGGATAATTAGCTTTTTAAATGGACAACAGATGATTACTGGGGAAGACAGAACAGAAATGAAAAAGAGTTATATAAAACTCTTCTGCCCACACATCTGTGCGATGCAGATGCTTCAGCCAATTCAATGACTGCAGCTCTGATCTGCAGCAAACTGACTAGTCCTTTTGGCCATTCCTTCCACCTCCCCTGGCCTGCTGCCTCCAGCCCGTGCTGAGCCACTGGCTCCTGCACTGCCTCAATGCCAGCACTATCCTCCTAAGCATGGAAATCCCTAAATAACTCCTTTGCTCCTTGCAGTCCTGTGTGGTTTTCCCCTTGATCAGCAAGATTGCCAGCAACCAGCCTTTCTTTAATTAGCAACAGTGATATCGAGGCATTTTGTGTTGGAACAGCATTTGACCCAATTTAAAAAGGACTTCCTGCCAAAAAGCTATGCTACCCCATTCGTAACTTCGCTCTTCTGCACGACCCAAGCAGAACGCCATGAAGTGAATCTTCCTCGATCTTTCTCAAAGTCTCACTGCACATAGCCAAGAGCATTTTCTCTTTAATGCTTGTGCATGGCACTAAATATGAATATTAATAAGTACAAAGAGGAAAAATGAAATTCAGATGCAAGATTTTTCTTATTGGCTTTGATTGTTCCAAGTGAAAATACAAAATGCAAATATGAAGCTACTATAAACAAAACCCCACAAAAGTTAAAAGTCTATTACTAAATCATAGTAGCAAAAAGGATTTCAACTGCATGCGTGAATTGAAACAACAGAAGTTACTTCAATTCCCATTCAAGCACAATGATGTCCTCTAGAACAGAAAAAAAAGAAGTAGCTAAATTTACAGATTGAAATAGTTGTGCATTGGTGTCAAGAATATATTTAGAATGCAGTATTTCTTTGTGTCATACTATATCAGATTCCAGTATGTTAGATAGGAAGCAACATTTCTCTGCAGGGTTTCTGATGCCAGGATGCTCCTCAGCAGTTTATTAACATAATTTGTTAATCTTCCCTAAATTTAGTGTTAATAGCTGTTCTACCAAGGATTCTTTGTCACAATCCACATCTCTGCATGTATGTTGACTCCATGCCTTTTTTAAATCATACTCTACCTTGAATGAGATGTGATCACTAAATACTTCATACACAAACAATATAACTTCAAGTCACCAAAAGGCAAATAGTTTCAATGCTCTGTATTGGTAATTCCTTGAAATAAAAGAGACATGCAGTGAATGCTTAACTTTCTTAAAAGCCAATCTGATACGTTTTGAGTTACTACTCAAATATGTTTTCAATTACAGATATGTTACTACTCTAATATTCTTTGAATTACTACTCTCTAATCAGCATGTGGGTTCTCTTTGAAGAATCTTTTAACTCTTTAGACTCATAGTTCATAATCTTGCTAAGAGGGGCAGGACTCAATTACAGAGAATTTCCTTCCCTTTCAGAAACTACACAGACTCTAACCCTACACAATATTAACAAAAAACACTATGGCAGATGCCTAATCATTGAAATCATGGAAGAAAAAAACAAAACCAAACCAAACAAATAAAAAAGCTCAAAACCAAACCAAAACCAAAATAAAAAAAGGACATAATTAAATACAATAACCTGGAGAAAGACTGAAAGCCCCACAGAGTTTTGAATTTTTAAACACAAAGTTCATAAGTGATTAGATCTAGCAATCACAGTTTGATTACTTTCGTGGGTAGTGCTAGCAGCAGCATTCTAACCAAGAGTCAAACAGGGTCGTGCTTCGATTACGGTGAAATCCAGTGCTTGGTTCAGGTGCAAAAATAACACCTAAACTACATTTTGATCAAAAAGCATAGCAAAAACTATATTCTAAGAGACAGGTGCTATAGTCATTGATCTTATTTTTGTATTTAACCCATCAGAAAGTCTATTCAGCTAAGGGACGCACAGTACAGGTTAGCGACTGGAAGCAAGAAAGTCAACAGAGAAGCACAATATCATTTTCTATTCAGATTTCTCTCAATGGTTGTATGTTAGCTGTTTTTAATACTACTGTGTTAAGAGAGTTTCTCCAGCCATACTTACAAAACTGCACTTATATGAGAAGCTATTCTGGGAATACAGCATTTTTTAGATATTAACCAATTTCTTTTTGTTGCTGTATAGTCGGTGCACGTTTTAGTGCTGTTGTTCCATTACCACTCTATTATTCTGACACAAGCTGCCATATCATGAAGCCTCCCATTCCACGCATAATGACTACTCCTACTTCCCATTTAGGTTCAGGGCCAACTTGCTAAATGTAGCATTTCGATATACCTGGGAACAGGCAAGTTTTCAGCCTCGATAAAAGAGCTGGAGTGCTATGAGGTCAGGCCAAACAGCATACCATACAACTCTCTTCCATGATCTATCAAAGGCCCAAGCTGCACAGAATTGTTTTTTGGAATTTCCCCTCTTGACCGCAATTCCATGAGGTATCATGTTGGCACTTTCTTCTAATAATGTTCAAGTTATATGAAATCAAAGGATTATATTGTGTTTAGATCAACTGTGTCAGCTTGCACTTCTCGGTGCAAAAAGAATATGTTGTCAGAAGCATAGAGAAGTACAACACATTTAACCTAGGGGTGATGTGATCTTTAAAAGCCATGTGTAGCTCAAGGAGAACCAACATAAGATCTCCCTGGAATGTGATTGTAATAGAAAATGAAGAGACATAAAACACTGACATTAAAACTAAGAGCCTCAGCTGAAAAATGCATCAGAAAACAAAATCACCAAGAGTTTCTACATTTGCAATGTACCTTGTGGAGACTAGCTTATGTGTTCTGATGACCCTTCATAAAATGTATCCACTTTTACTACCAGAATCTATTTAACATCAATGTTTTCATCAACAGCGCAAGATACAGAATTATACTTTTTTCACAAAGCCTGGAGCGTGGAGACTCATGAAACAGGTTTACATCTATGTCTGACTTCAAAACACACTTTCCCATGGTTTCCAGTAGTTTTTCTGATCTTATTGCCCAAGATCCTCAAACTGTTCCTGACAATATGAATTCATTAATCTAACTCATATTTATTAACTGATGGCTCATGACTCTCACTGTGGCATCAAATAGCAGTTGTGCGAGAATGTTACTATGATTTAAGAAAAAGAAAATCTCATGTCAAAACTTCTTTCACAGTATTTGAGAATGAAAACTTGATCTTTAGATATCTTTGATGCATTAATTAGATAGGACTATTACCAAGGAAACATTTAGGAATCTGTTGCTAGAGGTAAATCTGAGAAAGGAGGGGAGAAAAATGGACCTGGGTCAAAGATTTGTAATTTTTTTTTTTTTCCTAATATGAGCAATGATCCAAAAGAATTGGAAAGATGCACTACATTATTAAGATGGGGATTGGCACCTGAGGAAGACAAATATGCAGAGCTGCTCCACACCTTCATTTTTAAAACTCTGAGCATTAGTGTAGTCTAAATTTCGGTGGGAAATGTGTGCCTCTGCAAAACCTTCAAGAAGTGAGAAACTTGCACAAAGAGCTGCAACAGGTGAATAACTGCTTTCTGCAAACACCATGGGGAGGGAGGCATGTAAAAAGCCACAACTATGACTTCTGTATCCAAAATACCACAGATCATGTGTATCAGGGTTACCTTGTCTTTATGAAAGATTACACCTTCTAGCTCTTGGGTCTGGCTAAGTAGAAAGCTCAGTGAAAAGCAGGGAATAGAGACCTTAGCATTCACAAAAATGAAATACTACCATTGACTTCCCTCTTGTTTAAACAACTACCTTTGGTTGAGCTCACATCCTCTCTTCCACTCCTCACTTCATGAACTGATTTTAAGTTCCTGCTTCAGGAACATGCTACAGAAATGTTGCCATAAAAATTGCTCAAGAGGCTTCAGTCCTTGACCCTCTGTTGTTCCTTTCTCCTATCAGAGCTCCAGTGGTTCCCTTTTTTCACCACCTGTTTCCATTCCTAATCTATAAAGCAGTATCAGCAAAGTGGTCCACAGCCTGCCTGAATCTGCCTATTCAGCTACCTTTTATTGCATTAAAATGAGAATGTCTTCCTCTTGGGATTTCTGCTGTTGCATTGTTTTGTGGTTTTTTTTTTTCTTCCCCACATTCAGCAGACATGAAACATTCATTCTGTTCTGATTGAAGATGTATGTTATTTGCAACTTAACTGATGTACCTTCACTGCCACCCCAGCAACACAGCAAGTATAACAACGCTGTGAATTGGATCCCTGTTGGAGAACGCTGAGATGTCACTATGCACTGCTTACACAGCACTTAAAAAGCCCCCCTGTGCTGAGTAATCTCCTCCACAGTTCTTCCGCATGTCCGCTAAAGACTATTTTTTCATAATAAATTCTGTTACATCAGGTTAGATCAAGTTAGGTTAAAAAGTTAATCCAGTCACTTTAAAGCAACATTCTAGACAGAATTCATATACATTTTAACTAAATTAGCACAACTGTTAAACATAAAAGGAAAAAATAATGAAGTTATATCACCCTTAACATACAGGAAAGAAAATATACTGTATTTCCACACAAATTCTTCTCCATGTAACCCGTCTTTCTTTATGAATATTTTTTTAAGGTCCTTGTCATTTATCAGTAAATAACATCAAAATTCCAGAAGGTTTATTCTTTGCTCTAAAGTGAAGAAAGTATATCAATAAGCTATGACATAGATACTGTTTTTCCTATTACTCAATATTAGAAAATACTTTATGTCAGAATTCTGAAGTGATAATGTTTTAATGAAATACATTCTTAGTTCCCCATCTGGATTCACATTTCATTAGTAAAGGGCAAGTTCAAATTAGATAGACAATAACCTGTTCTTTGTTTTCATCTGTTATCTACACTAGACAAGTTTTCAAAAATTTCTGTTTAAGGTCTGACAGGAGATCCAGCTCTTTAAGGAACAGTGATTAGTAATCCTAAAAATAACTTTTTGTTTAAATCCTGCTCCAATACATTTAGGAATATCATGGCCACCATATATGTATATGGGCTTCTAAAATGTTTTACTTTTCTGTCTAGAAATATTGTCAGATGGAATTAGAAGCTTTTTGTTATTTGCCCAGGATTCCTGAATTATCAGTAGCGTACTCAGAGCAATAGCTACTTCTGGGAGGACTGCAGATGTCTAGAAATCCCAGACAAATGTCCAGTGATCAAATGCAGATCAAAAGCATGTTGCATGAATTAAAAACATTCCCATGAGACTTCTATACAGTATTACACCATACAGTCTCTTAATATCGTCATTAAAATATTTTAAAAAATCAAACATGCAGCCTATGAAATGAAAAAAAATACATTTCAAGAACTATCTTTTTAAGAGCTTGGTAGTAAAACAGATTTACATGTAAAAAATACGGTAGTATATTGTTTATTCCAAAACCCATTATTTCTTATAATCAGTGCAATGATACAGCTTGTGGTTATCCCCTCCATCATTAATTTTAAAAAGAAGCAACTCCTATGTCCAAGAAGGAAAACCACAACAGGAGGTTCTAGCCCTCATTCAGTGAAATGTTTGCTGTCTCTGGTTTAGTTTGTCTGGTCTCACCATGCCCACATACTTCTGCAGATCGGATAATAGTATGCGAGAAATTACACAAAAGCCTTAGCAAGCTGAAGTTTCCAGTGCTACAACTGAGAAAAAAAAAAAGTTGAATCACCCTTATTTCATGGCAGTGTTCAGGCTTTCGAGTAAACACACCTTAAAGTAGAAAGTATTTACTTTGGCTCATATATCAGGTAGCGAAGACAGCAAAAGGAACAGAGAGAGAGGCTGAAAAAGATTCTGCACTTCACCGTCTCATAGAAGCATGCAATTCCCTCGTTTTTGGAAAACCAAAAGTATTTTCCTATAGTCTGTACTTAGGGAGCACAAACTTTTTCTAAAGTAAGCAGATTAGTCTTCTAAGTGGTGTCTGGGACAATATATATGCTCTCCCTTATTCTTTGCTGTGGGATCCTGGCTAAACTCTTTGCCTCTCTTTAATAAGCATTTGGAGTTCACAGAAGCACAGAATGGTTGACATTGGAAAAGACCTCTGAATGTCATCTTGTCCAACCAGCGTTGCTCAACCAGGGCCACCTAAGGCAGGCTCCCAGGACTATGTCCAGACCACTTTTGAATATCTCCAAGATGTGAGACCACACAACCTCTCTGTTCACCCTGACAGTAAAAAAGTGTTTCCTGATGTTCAGAGGAAACCACCTGTGTTCCATTTTGTGCCCATAGCCTCTTGTCTTGTCACTTGACACGACTGAGAAGAGACTAGCTTAATTCTCTTTGCACCCTTCTTTGAGGCATTTATATAGACTGATAAGATCCCACCCGAGCTTTCTTTTCTATAAGCTAAACAGTCCCAGCTTTCCCAGAGTTTTCCTCAAAGGAGAGATGCTCCAGTCCCTTAATAAACTTTTAGTCTATGCCCATGTCTCTTTTGTACCAAGGAGCCCAGAACTAGACACAGTATCCAGAGGCAGCCCCACCAGTGCTGAATAAAGGAGAAGGATCACCTCCTTTGACCTGCTGGAAATGCTTTTTCTAATGAAGCCCATACTGGCCTTCTTTGTGGCAAGGGCACACTGTGGCTCATGCTCAACTTGGTGTCCACCAGGACCCCCATGTCCTTTTCTGCAAAGCTCTTTTCCATGTTGCTGTCCCCCCAGCATGTATTGATACATGGGGATGTTCCTCCCCAGGTGCAGGACTTTGCATTTCTCCTTGTTGAACTACATGAGGTTCCTGTCAGCTTATTTCTCCGTCCAACTGAGGTCACTCTGGATGGCAGCATGACCTTTTGGCATACCAGCCAGTCCTTCCAGTTTTGTGCCATCTACAAACTTTCTGAGGGCCCACTCTCCCTCAGCATCCAGATTATTAATGAAGATTTTAAACAGAATTGGACCCAGTATTGACCCTGGGTGACACTGCTAGTTACTGGCCTCCAACTAGACTTTGTTCCACTGATGACCATGCTCTGGGCCATGCTGTCCAACAAGTTTTCAATCCATTAGAATGAAAAATCCTTATATTACCTATAATAATGTTTCGTAATAATGAATATTTGTAGAACAACCCAACATTTCTTATAATATTTTGCAATGAACATGAATATGATCAAATTAATTTTGCTGTAGCTTATTGTGAATGCACACAGATAATTCAGAAATAAGTAAATTCAAAATTCTTTCATTAAACAGCTTTCATCAAGCTTACCAATTCATTTTTTAACTCAAATGTGAACCTATTAGTCTAAAAGGGAACAAGACAAAATATGTTTATGTTGTAGAAATAATCTCCTTTTGGTGAGGGTTTTTTTTTTGTGTTTGTTTTTGTTGTTGTTGTTGTTTTGAGTATAAATGACCTCTGATTATCTTATAAACCTCTAAATTCTCTTGGCCAGATTCTCAGCTCATGTAGACTGTATGAAAGCAATTATAAAGTGGTTTCCTTCAGCAGGTTATCCAACTAGCAAACTGTCAAAGTTAGAAGTAATCTCCAAGGATATACTGAATTTCCCACACTTTAATTTGCCCTTTTATAGAATAGTGCTATGATGGGCAGGTGTTTGGTAGATTAATTGCCTAATGACAACTGAAGTGGCTGCAGTTCAGTGATGTGTGAAGTGATCCTTATATAAAACTTGCACAAGCAGAATAGCGGATTTAGATCATCTAATGGGTCATTCTTATTTTTGATGTCCAGAACTGTTTTACAGAGTCAGTAAATCAATGTAATATCCTTCTAAAACAGAAATGTTATAGATGTAAATGCTATTAATTATATATAAATCTGCAATTCATTTGGTAGAACTTAAGGTAGTACTACAGTACTACTACATACGTCTAAATGCCAGTAGTTTTCATTTAGTGCAATGGATAATCTGAATGGTTAATCCAATGGCTTTCAAATGAAGTGGTTATTCCTTTGAGTGGAGATGTAGAAGGCTGTGGTTGGAGTTCAAGGGCATAATTCCCTCATCCTTTATTATGTGGTTTAGATAATGGTCTGTTATGTGTATGTCATCATGTCTTTATTTCTTTGGGCTCTGGTTGTGCGATAACTGTGTACAATTCTGATGAGTCATTTCACTGTTTATTACCCAGAGGGCCATCACAGACAATGATGCCTTGCCCTTCATAATGTGAGAGGACCAGGCACTTGTTGCTCAAATGCCAGGGGCAAAGGAAGTGCAAAAAAATGTTTCCACTCTGTTCTGTGCATAATAGTGTGCTAGTAAAAGTGACATTGACAGACATCTCCCCCCTTCCATTTGCAACATTCCCCTAAAGAAAGAGCCAATACACAAAAAATCACTGTTTTCTGATTTAAGACTTAGGAAATGCAGATCAGACTCTGATGGTTGTGGCTGACATATGTTTATGGAGGAATATTAATGACAGGATTGCCATTAAAAGAGCTACTACTACTGTGTAGCTGTGGGTAAGACACACACCAAGCTGTTGCACTGTGCTTCAGATATGTGATGAAAACTACCTGCATGTACAGTTGAAGTAAGTGGCCAATGCAAAATAATCCTCAACCTGAAATGAAAGAGGATAAACAAACCAGGAAACTGGCTGAATTTTCAGCTTTAGCCAAAACACTCCAATGTGATTTTCTGCAGCCTGCAGAACTGCTACTGCAACAACTCAAAGTGCCTCCAGGGTGCAGATGGTCACAGTGAGGGTGATATTTAGAAAATTTATTAACATAATCTAACCAGAGGAGAAAAAATGACCCATCTCCATACTGGTGAGTCAAGCTGTAGGAAGAGGAGAATGTCACTCTGTCACAAGAACAGAGAAACGTGGGGAAACGAGCAGTGTTTCAGCTCACTGAGGGCACTCACAGAAAGAAACTCATTCTTGGATCAGACTAAGCACTAAATTGGTCTGAAGTGCAAGCACCTTGCTAAAGCTATTAACTCATCTGTACCATCATCTATGACATCTGCATGGCAGAAACCAAAGAAGTGTAAAGGGTGCTTCAGTAAAGAGAGAACCAATTGGTAATATGCGGCATTGGTGGGAGAAATTCATCTCTGAACCTGGCGAGTTAGGACCAAGATATCATCTGAATGCTTTCTGCAGTTTGGAAAGAGAGTACACTGTAAAGTATTATGTGAATTTGCAGTGTATTATCTTACTGCGCATTCGTTTCCATCAATACACAACCCCCCAAACTCTATCCAACAGGGTTTAACAGGTGATTCCTGATCCCTCAATTAAGCAAGTGCTTCAACCAAAGATACACCCCCACAATGCAATACAAGCGCAGGTGGGTAATTCCTCTCAGCAAGATCCATTTCCCAGTGCATTGCTATGACAACAGAAGATTTTAGGTGAACTCGTTAAGTCTTTACTACTCAAAACTATACTGCATGTCTAAGGTTGCAGCAATGATTTTGTAAGTTGTAATTCTGGAGTAGCCTGGGAGCTGATGATAACACATGACTGGTTATCTGCTCTTAGGGAGTGAAGAGAGACAAGGAAAGGAATCTCTATGAGAGCCTCTCAGCACTGATATTTGCTTTATGAAATATCTGTAGCATTCCTTGATTAAATCTATTGGGAAAATACATATAAATACTTAAGAGTATTGCTTCACTATTAAAAGGGGGGAAAATGCAAACATGTTCAAGGTATGATTGCTATTTCACCATGGTCCTTACTTCATATGAGCTAACCTAAGTAGCAAATAAATGATCACTTAAATTCTGACTTGTGGTAGCAGGTAAAGATAAAATCCCTGTGCCAGAGTGTTGCAAAATGTGAACTGCAGATCACCATACTCTTCTTAAAAATCACACATTTCCAATTTGATTCATTCCTTTACTCCAATAATACTAGCTACATGATTTAGGAATGTAATTGCCTTTTGAAGAGGTCTGATCTTTCAAAACCAGGCAGTTGCCCATAAATGCAACTATATATCATTCTGACTATTAAGGAAGTGTCATCTTTAGGCATCTAGAGCCTCAGTCTCTCTCCCAGATACAGGACAAACCACTTAAATTATTCCACAAAGGTCTATGTTATAAAGTCAATGGCAGAAATGACAGCTTCCCACATCTATTAGCATAATTATGTCAAGAAACATGTGTTTAATTATATGCTACAGAATGCAAATAATATATTTAATTTTTTTCTAACATTCTTCATGGGTTTCCAAAGTTATATTTCTCTTTGGAACCCCTTGGGTATCCCTGAAATGAGAATAAAGTTTCTATGAAGAGAATGCCATGATTTTCTATTTTATAACATACTTTACTATCTCATTATTCCTCTCAGTAGCAAGTATTGTGGGGAAATATTTTTGGCCTTTTCAGCAGAAGCATTTTTCTGCTTGGCAGGTATTTCCAATAGTTATTTTTATCAACTAGGGTGATATTTTTGAATTTTACCTATACTGTGCAGATAGATAGATACATTCAGACATATATACATAATGACCTCCCCATGGAAAGCAATTTTAAATATGTGCTTTGGAATGAAAAATTCTTATGGATTCTACTAGATTTTCATTATATATTGTATCATCCCTTCTGTATAAATGAGTGGTTTCTTTCTCTTTTATTCTCATGAGAAAATTTCTGGATCCCTTCAGTCTGTCATCTGATCTCACTATATATAATATTTTGAGAAGAACTCTAGTATCTTCCAATCTGTAGAAATCATTATCACTGGAGGTACAGAACTCTAACTCTTTTTTTATTTTATTTTTTTTTAAAAGGGAATTGTATAAACACAGAAAATTCATATTGAATATATTTAATTTTCACTCACCACACCTTCATTGCTATTTTTAATTTCTTTCTTTGCCTATAACTTCTTTTTCACAGTGTGTGGAATTTTATTTTCAAATCCAGTTTTGCTAATCCCTTCATGCACCATACTTTTCAACTTATCCATTGAAGACTAACTTAAAATGAAATAGACTTATTACTCATAAACAACTACATCAAAGTTTCTATAATTCTTTACTATCTGATTCTGGAAGAGATGACATTCTGAAAGTAATTTTTACATCTCAGTGGATATTAACCTATATTTTCTTCCCACTCCAATCCAAACTCCCTGTCTTCCAAAGTCTAAGAGGGAGACTGTAGCAGAATGAGGAATTAAATTGTAGCAGAATGAGGAATTAAATTATTTCTTCCAAGCATGTTGGTTCAAAAACAATCTTTTTATTCACAGTATGTTGCTTTGTTATAATTATGATTTTATGGGGAAAAAAAAGTAACGCTATAGAGGTCCTATACAGGCACATGTATTTATTGTTTCCCTGTTCCTAACTCTTTAAATCTCTATTTACCCTTCTTTCTATTTATTTTGTTTATTGCCTCCTACTCTATGCTTTTTCAAGCAGACATTAGCTTCATGTAGATATGCACAGCCGACAGCGTAGAATCATAGAATGGTTTGGGTTGGAAGGGACATTAAAGATCATGTAGTTGCAACCCTCCTAAAGGATGCCATTCCCAACCAGAGCCTCTAGGCACTCCTGCAGTACAAATAATAAACATTACCAGATTCTTCTATCCCTTTGACTCTCTGCCCTCCCCAAGCACGGGTTTGCTATGAAATGAACAAAATTGTGGCATCAGTTACATCCCAACAGTTTATAAGTTTTTTTCAAATCTTCAGATTCCTTAGGACATAAAGACCTAGATAAATCTACCAAAGGAGCCATTTCAAATCTAATGGACACCCTACCTGAGCTGTTACAGTTTGCAGGCGATTATAATTTTCTTGGGGAGATGTCCAGGAAAGCTTTCCTCCCTAGTGCTCAGCACACGCTTGGTGTTTCATTTCTGTATGGATTAAGAAAAATAAAAAGCATGAGTCTACATCATTGATCACCTATGCATCCAACAGACAAGAAAAGTCTTATCTCTGCAAAACTATAGGAATGTAGATACTGAATTCTGCCATTTTATATGGCTTTGAAAAATCATATGACATCACAGTACCACAACTCTCTCCAATCCTTTCAGAAATGGAATAGTAAGTAGTTGCTGAAGTCAGAGAAGGTCCTGCAAAGTATCTTTCCACAGCACATATTAAAGATAGTTGGAAAGATCCAAAATATAGAAACTGTAATCTCATTGAAGTGTGATGTCCTATTGTCTTGTGGTACCTGTGGAGCCACATTCTGAAGGAGTTCTTTGCCCCTTTCAGAGTAGGATTTTCATAAGTCTTCAAATTCTCTTAATAAAAGAGCACTGCAATGCTGAGGTCTTCTGATATAGTCTGGGCAAACAAGGAAGTCCTGATTTAAAAAAAAAAAAATCCCCCTTAAAAAAATTGTATTTGAATGTGTAAACGTTTTGGGATTTTTGCTTTTTGTCATTCCTGGTTCATAACAATCAAATTCCCAATGTTCCTTGTGAATGTGTAGTGTCAAAGGACAGTAAGCAAGACACTGCCATGGCACTCATTCAATTTTTCTTGTGATACTATGATATGAATGAACGATGGCTCATGTGCTGTTACAGATATTTCAGAATATCACTATGTAATTAAGCCCTCATGGTAGCAGTGGCACAGAATACAATGAAAATACAATGCCCAGGGAGCTAAACACAGTTCACATGCTAATAAGAATACTAATTACATATCTATGCCAAACTGTGTACAGAATGCCTACCTTAGTACACTAAACTGTTTAAGTGAATTGAAAAAATCAATTACAATGCTAATCAGTTTATTCCATGGAAGAGCTAGTTGTTGTTAGGTAATTTCATTTCACCACTCAGGCTATTGTTTTTTAAGGTGAGAACAAGAGATAAGCAAGCTTTCTTAGAAGTAAAGGTAAACTAACAATTAATAACATATGTTACTAGGTACCACTATAGTAAATGGCCAGTCGTTATCATCAGTTTTCAGGGTACCACTACTCAGTGAGTATGGAACCATGCTAAATCAGGAATTCAGCTCCTCTGCTAGTGCAAAACTGAACCTGAAATCAGTTTTTGCATGACCTGAAAAACAGGCCTTCCAAAACTTGCAAAAACAGAGAAAAGCTTTCAAAAACACAGTCTTAGAACATACCTAAGTGCCTGCTTACTCTACAGCATTTGCAAAGAGGAAAAAAGGGAATAGAATCAAACTTCATAGTGATCCCCAATAGTGATGCAAGAATACCATGGAAGTTCTGCAAGAAGGTATATATTTGCTGATATAGCAGGACAAAAATACTTCAGCAAATTAAATTAATCAGAAAGATTTTGGCAAGTTCTCATGGACACAAGGTGCTTTAAAGATTTGTAGTTCCAGCACACCATTTGGCAAACACTCTCCTTGTGACTGCCTTTCTGAACATGCTCAGCATCAAAAACAGTTTCAACACTCCAACCTGCAAATGTCAGAAAGCTCTTACAGGAGCAAAAAATCATACTTCTATAAATTAACCATTTATTAACACTATTAACACTTAACAGTCTATATTAACACTAGCAAGTACTAGAATCCATTGTTTTAAAAAAGGAGTAATGGCAATCATAAGAAAAAAATAACCAGCTCCAATCTTAACAAAGCCAAGTAAGAGTTTTGAAGCGCCTAGTTTAAAAGAGCACAGTGACGGAGACTCTTAAATAGATCCTGTTCTTCTGACTTCTAAGAATCTATGAAAGTAATTACTAGGATTTCAGCAATAACAAACATAAAGATACGTAAAGTTTTAGAAGACTTTCAGAGTCAGGAGGGCATATTGCAATAATAAACACATTATTACTCTCCAGAAATATTAATTCTCATAATGTTCCCTCTTGAGGATACATAAAAAATTATGAATGCCAGCTCTAGAAGTAATTCAGTGTGAACTAGCAGCTTAGTTAAATTCACAAAGAACAGTCTCCTCTTCTGATTTATACTTTGAGGAGGCAGGGATGCAAATTGTAAGACGTATACAGTGTTTAAGATGTACAAAGTGCTTATAGACAGATGGTAACAAACAGCACCCAGTCATGTAAATCATAAATAAACCTAATAGCCAAGATTAGTAGTTCCATACTGTAACTAAGCAAAAAAAAAATATTTAAAAAGTGGTTTAAAATGTTACAAATCTATTTTTCTGGGGCCCTGATTCTGTTAATCATCCTTTCTTTAAAAAGTTGACAGTGGCATGCCACTCAAAACAAAATAGTAATTCATTCAATGCTGTGAATGAATCTGACCTAGAATAGCAGAAACATGTTGTGTCTTTTTTGTTCTTCATATTTCCTTTTTTTTTTTTTTTTTAATGACAGATTACATCACCTAAGATGAAATGTGATGTGTGTAGGAAAATGAAGAGTCAGCAATTTAAACATATTGAACTTTTATGGTAGACAAAACCTCAATTATTCATTCTGCCACTGTTTTACCTGAACCAGATGCATGGAGGTGTGTGTAACTCTATTAATAATTCTGACATAGCTGTAACTTCGTGTTTCTTTCTATACAGTGAACTAATAAACTTGGCAGTGTTAACTGTCCCTGACATATTTTTGTGTTGAAAATACCATAAGATAACATTTTCTTGATGACAATAATGAATGTGGAATAAGGTCCTCACTACTCACATCAGTGAACCCCCAAAACAGTCCTGGCTTGAAGACAAACTGAACTTTTCAGATACTGTAATTGATCACAAACTTCAGAAAGTAAAAGTAAGCAAGAAACTAGCTAACTTCTTCAATGAAGAATCCTTCTAATGCTCCTTTAAAAACATCACTTGAAATATCTGATTAGTCAAAGCAGTAACAGGAATTGACACCCAAGAATTTCTTAGCTTCCCAATATCATGAAAGAAAATCTTGTGTCTAACAAGTAACTATTACCAGGCTGTAGAAAAACTTGGCAACTATCACTACAAACCACAACTTTCCTTGTTAATGCATTAGTTGATCAGTTCTGTTTTCTAATCAAAGTGGGTTGGTGGAAGGGATGTTAATAATTACACTTTGCTAATCTTGTTTATGTTTGCTGAAATACTGAAAAGATAACAGAATTCAGCCAAGAAAGTTTATGGGAAGTTAGATGTACTTTTTTCCCAGTAGGTTCAATGCATTTTTGTACTGAAAATAATTGTAGTGTTAACAAAGAAACAATATATCAGTTAATCACTGACACAATGAAGTACCATGCTAGCATGCCCTTCTACAAGGTGGACCACAGTTCTTTTAAGTTATGATAATTTCATTGTTCCATGTACTGTTATGGTTTAACAAATTCCAGATTAATTTGTTCACCTATTTTGCAGGCAAATACAACACAATTTTAATTGTGTTTTTTTTTTTAATTTAATTGTTCCAAATTTCCTCTATGTTTTTATTCTCTTTTGTATGAGCCGGGGTCTAACAAGAACTGTTCGTGAACAGAATCTTATGCTTTACCTTAGATCATTCAAGAAGAATAGAAAGTGAAGAATTTCGATCTGCATTCCAATGCACTTATTCCATTAGACTGGTGGACTTATTCAGTCTATCTCAGCTGAATATATGGCAGAACCTCTGACAAAAGGAAGAACTACCTGTGGGAGCTGCAGCATGTCCCAGGATGTGTCTACAACCATTGTGAAGGAACACTGGACAATGAGGCAGATTTTCATTGCCCCTATGCAGATGGAGCCTTGGGAAAGCTGGCATTACTGGCAAGTGACAAATTCATACCAGATAGGTCTGATAAAGTAAACACACCTTATGAATATACGGCTTTCCAAGATACGCAAAATCCAAGTCTGTGTTCTTATCAGAATCTCAGATAACAAACTAGAGATACTCCAGTTGCCTCCACTAGAACCTTTTTTAATGGTCTCTGCAGAAGATAATTTTTAAGTCACCTTTGAAGTTACTTATTATTCACCTTCTGCCCCAGAAATGAATCTGATCAATTTATGTCTCTCTTTTTTTTTTTTTTTTTTTTTTTTCCGAAATCTTTTAAAAATCCTGGCTATATTATGCAAAACAAAGAAACAAACAATATTACAATCTTTTCCCACACAGCAAAAGCCATCCAGAGTAAGACCTCTGGCAGGGTAATGACCTCAGTACAGCTCTGCTCCTAGCACTAGATGTTGCCTCATGTTTATGATCTTTTACCTAAGCTCTTATATTTCAGCTGATCATATAAAACCGTATCTAGCACATTCAGATAGTCATGAGGTAAAGTGAACTTACTATGCAAAAATAAAGTAATGTCATTTATATTGCATTGCTCTCAGGCAAGTGATCTTAAATCAGGTTGTTAGAAAACAATTACAATAAGTCATGGCCAGAGCTGAGCCTGCTTTACATTCAATTCATTTAACTTCTTTATCAACAGAGACAGATCATGGTTCTTCACATGAAAGACCACAGAGAAGATTGCTTTTGAATTTCATCAATCCTAGTCATGAAAATATTTCACAAATTTTCATACAGAATGTAAGGAAGGGAATAATAGCTTCATTTTTCTTAATAAAATTGTAGCAAGTTGCTGAATCAGCTTTTTTAAGGCTGAGATTTAGATGAAAATGAAATACAAATAAATGCTTTGACAAAGATGGTAGGAGAAAGACAATGGGGTTTTAAAAAATAGGGGGAAAAAAATCTGTCACCAAATGAACTGCTACCGATGGTGCTCCAATCTGAGAAATTTCCTTTCCGCTCAAGTTTCAGAAAACCAATGGAAAGGATAAATGTAATAACAATGGTAGTAACAGTAAGAGATGTTTATATAAATGAACATAATGTGAAGCTTTAGGAATTAATGTAGATACCTGTAAATATAGGCTTTTCCTCTGTTACTATATGTCAAGTTGGGTTTAGGAGGCATTACATAGTAAACGTTGCACATTAAAGATGGTGCGACTCTGCTCATATGACTCTGAAACAAAAGGTGTTCAGCCATTTGTCTACAGAAAAGTAGTACTCACTTGTCTGAATAGCACATTATAGATCATGTGAGTTGGCCACAATAATAAGAAAAAGATTGGTTTTATTTAAAGGCAACTTCCGTTTTTGTAGAGTCTATAGATCATACAGGCACCCAGATATGTATCCCCAGCTTTGTAAGAGCTAGTGGTAGATGAGGAGGCTACTTTTGGCAAGCTTCTGGATGTTTCGATGCCCTGCAAAATTGCGACTGCACACAGTATTCCCAAGATGTCTGGATGAACTCAGCAAGCACCATATTAAGTTGCTCTGCCCAGGACACACAGTAAATAAACATGGTTCAGGTAAATGTGTATCTTTGAAAAAAATATTCTTTAAGGAAGAATATTTTATAAGGCAGTCTACAAAAATTGCTGAAATTCTAACAAGAACACTTCTCAGAGACAGTGGCCAACTGGTAACTGGCTGTTACTTATATTGGAGGATTGTCTCACTGTGAAGTTGTCAACCATTCAACTGGTCTTGTTGGGTACAAACCATGGGGTACCTCATTGCTTTGGTGTCATAATATTCTGGTTTTTACCTTTTTTGTGTGCTTTGGTGTTTGCATATTTATTCCTTTACATTATCTAACTTACTATTTGTACTGTGTATGCTACTAAACACCCTAGCATTTCTTACATGCACAGAACTTTTAGAGGCATATTAAAAACAAACTGAGTTTCCCCAGATGCTTGTATAGCAGTAATTAAGTAAAAATTGCTATTCCCAAGGTGTGCTCATTTCTGCTAATATCATCAGGACTGATGCTGCATACTCAGGCAAGTTAACAAACAGAATCAGATTAGCTTTTGTTCTTACAGAACAGCAGGGCTAAACTTCATTAGATATAAAACAATGAAGACACACGGAAGAAGATTGAAATGTTATGGGTTTGTATCTGTTGAATGCATAATCTGTATAATTATTTGACAAAATTTAACAAAAAAGATAAGATTGGTTAAAGAATTTAAAAATTCAATCCATTTTCTAGCTTTCCAGTCAGTAATATATGAAATCCACTGGTCTGACACCACAAGATCTCATGAGTGATACTCATGAAGATAAAAAAAGATTTAATTCTCTGGTTGCTAACCAAATGCACTTCTTCAGATGGAAGAAGTAATAAAAAGGAACAGATGTTATTTCACACCTAGAATGTAAAGAAATTAATAGGAAAATTTCAGGAAATAGAGACTAGGTATTTTTTAAGTGTATTGCTGTGGGGAGGGGACGGGGGATGTCTAAGTGATGTCTTTTCTAGAGTAGAAATGTTTCTTGGTGGATTTGTATTTATTGGGTCAATGATTTTTAAAATTATTATTTTTAAAGCAATGCCAGATCAATGATTATTCCTGAACAACATTAAAACACTGAAAGGACATTTCATAGGAGCATAATTATTTCCTTTTTCATGCACACAGATAAGCACACCAACATAGGGTACATTTATAGCAGCATAGCTATCTATGTAAGAGATGCTAAATGATACAACCTTTTAATTAATACATGGTTTAATTCTTAAAGGAACAGGATCTAATGAAGACTTAACACAGTTCTGCCACAGCTTAATGCACAGTAATTTCTTATGACAGGCTCACTAAAGTCATCGGAGCGCGTTGCACTGTAATCAAGCTGGTTTTCCTGTTACTTAATCATGTATTTGGCTTCTTCCAGCAAATGTCTCTGCAGTGACACATTTAGGAAAAGATTTTGGAAAGAGTTCTAACTCCTGTATTGAAATATCCAAGCTTTAAAACGGAACATTTCCCCCTACAGTGTAGCTATCTACCTGTAAAATCACTACCCAGTGCATCTTTGCAAGTTTTACCATTTGACAAGAATATTCTCCTGAAATACCCACCATAGGAGCCTTCTCAGTACTGTGACTTACACCTGAATGTGTGTTATCAGAATATGGCCTGAAGTCCTTTGGGGACCTTTAAATAGATTTTTGCTCATTAGGAGGTATTTTATCTGTGTTTATTAACATAAATCAAATGCCAATTTGCTTCCACTACTGTTTTTCTTTTTCAGTCCCTGAAACCACTTCCCTGACACCAGTCTGTAGCATTTTTCCAATCCCCTCTAATTCAGTAAAGCCTTGTGAGACAGACTGACTTGCTGACCTCAAGAAGAACATTTTCCCAGTGTTGCCAGCATTGCTGGTTTTTTATGGGCACAAATACTGGGGAAGGTGTAGTTAAACATTCAACAAGGAAACATCTTGATAAACAGCCCTTGTACTACTGCAATTACCATATCTCTTGATTGCCAGGAAATAGGCACTTGATAAACATGTGGTTTCATTGTTTACCCATGTTTGTTTTCAATTAAAAGCAGAAACCTATAATGGGCATTAGAACATTGCTCAGTTTGGTTTGAAACTAGGCAGGTAATTAATGACTAGGCATTGCATCTATTTATTTAGGACAGTCTCCCCAGAGTTCAGTGACTGGTTATTCCAAGATAAGAAGCTTGTTAGAAGTCTAGAGGAATAGCAGTTTATTGAAGACTTTTTCATCCTGCCCAGTTCTTGCATCTTAAGTTTTGGGTTTTGGTTGTAGTGGGTATTTTTTGTTTGCTTCGTTTGTTGAATTCTTTTTTAAATTTAAAGTTTTTTGGCTATGTGTCATATGTCCAATGCAAGCATAGCCCTTCCCCACACTCTGTATCATGTGGTAAGCTGGGTGTTGCAAATTCCAGGCTTCCAGCTACCCAAAGCATTTTTCAGCTGGTGAGCAAATCATGTTGTCTAAACTGTTTATTTGTAATCATTTTTGCTTAGCAGCTAGTCTGATTAATTTTTTGCACTTTGTCAGACTATCACTTGGTACTTCCTTGTATCAATAGCTGATTCACAAATTTACTCAGTACAGAAGTATTGTTGGATATTACAATATCTCTTGTCAGCTTTTGGAGATAAACCATGTTGTATCTGCAGTTACCCCAAACCATTTGGTTATCATCATGTCTGGTTTCAGTCAAGAAATACTAATAAGCGACACGCATTTATACCCTTGAGGAGTCTGTATCAGCAAAGACTGAAAGCAAAAGCAGTACTGGGACATGACGTACCACACTGAAATGTGCACACAAAACCATCAGAAAGGGGATAGAGCCTGAGGTGAGTGCCATGAGTGCCATACAGGACAACAGCACCCTACCAGCAGTGCCATGCACGTCAGCTTTAGATCAAGATAGACAGACCTTCAGGTAACATCAGATTAAGCATAGGTTTCCTTCATTACCTCCCCACAACTTCAATAAGTTTGCATTTTAAGCTATGTTTTTGTGGTAGCTACTGTAAGTGAAAGCTTTGCTTAGTTTTTTATCTTAACCTGGTTACAATTGAGTACGATTTGCAAAATCAAGGGATACAATTTCCTTACAAAACAAGGAATTTATCATCTGTCCACTTCCTAAGCATAAGACAACAGCCTTCATCTTAGAAGATACTTGAGTCAAGTTTGAGGTCTGGTACCACAGGATTCATGAGAAGACATATCTCCTTCATTGTAAAATGTTAAGTAGATGTACATGTTGGCATGGAATGAGGCAACAGAGAACACCCCTGGACCCTCAAGTCAAACTGGGATGAGCTCAACAGCAGTGACAATATCTAGTAGAACACAAGCGTTAAATAACAATTCTTTGAGTAATTACCCAACTTGCAAGGGAAGATGCATATATAACATTTCATATACCCTAAGCGAGAAGTCATTTTAAGTAGCCATTAACTTAGAGCAGATAGAGAACAAAAGATTCCAGACAACTTTTCAAAAAATATTAAATTCCTAAATATTTTTCATTTTCAATGAGACCTAGGCACCTAATTTAGACAAAAAAAAGTAATATGTATGGTTTTTCTGACTTTAAAAGATGAACTGAAGCTTTCAATTAACAATAAATATTCTTCATAGTGTATTTCCTTCAGTCAGAAAAAAATGTATACATACATGCATATGATATACAGATGCACATTCACACCATATATATAATGTGTGTGTACACACATAAAAATTAACAGATATATTTTATTAGTGCATGGCTAAGCATTCATGTTACCTCTATATAAAACAAAATAAATCAGTTACATCATTTAAAGATCAAAGTTGCATTTTCATCATACTTGTGTCTATGCATTATACATACGCATCATCCCTTTTTTAGACCTATGTGACTCATTTTTGTTTTGAAGTTGCTCATTCATTTGCATAACTGGAAGTTGTGCTGATGTGCCTGAGGAATATAAGTTCTTTTATATAAAAGAGTATTTCACAGGTTTTTTAGTATAAATAATATGGTCATTAGTCCTAAATGGCACAAATTGCTTATTAATAACGCAAAAAACCCCCACATTAAAACACCCTAAATGCAGTCTAGATTGATTCCTTTATAGAGATAATGAAGACATAATCACAACATGACCATTTATGTAATTTAATAGCGATTCACTGAACTGCTAGTATCATATGGCTATAAGACAACATAATGTTTTGCAGCCACATCTGTTGTCATGAATATAACTCCCACTGAATTATATGGAAAAACATCCCCTCAATTCCACTGGAAATCTTACTGGACTTTTGCTGATTTCAGTATGAAATTGATTTTGTCCTTAGCAACAGGCACAGTGGAATTTAAGACCAGTATTTGGTTCAGAAGCTTGAGAATGAGACCCTATCTTCCACTTGGTCATATTTATAATGCAAGAGATGAAATTCTGTTTAAATCATGCATTTCTGCAAAAGAACATGAAATGCAAGCAGTTGATCTTGTGATTTGGAATAGCTCATTGGTCTAATTTCTACACTGCTGCATATAAAGACACATTCGTAAATTCCTTGATGAAGTAGGTCTTAATGAGGCAATCTGTTTTCTCTCAAATCAGGTCTATATTGAAAATGTAAATCTGAAATATTTCTGATGTACAAGAAGTTAGGAAGTGTTCTTTAAGGAAATGTGCATCCATGGACAGGTTGTGGGGGTTTTTTTTGGGTTTGGTTTTTTTTTTTTTCCCCCGTTACAAAACAGTCATCGTCTGTTGGAGTCTGCACTTATTAAGGAGACAAGAAGAAGTTCTGGCAGACACCACTTACTTCAGAAACTACAGTAAAGTGGGACATGGCCTGCAGCAACATCAGCTGCTTAGTGGAAGTTCTCCAGAACTTTTATGGCACACAAACCAATAAATGCATTGAAAACCACAGAGGAAGTTGTGTGTGGTTTAGGGACCCAAACAGATAATGGTGGATTCAAATTTCCTCAAAGCTACAGGCTTTGCCTCTTGAGGTTTACTGACCTTTATTGCAGCTTTAATTTCACGGAGACATGCACTACTGAGAGTCTGTCATTTTTCGGGTAAGGACACAGGCATATTATGTTCATTATGGTAATTATGCATGCCTATAGGGATTGCCCAATGATAACAGACTTACTAACTTTCTGGTTAAACATGAAGAAATAGAGCAGTGAGCCCCTTCCTAAGTTGCTGCATTTAAGACAAAGTTCATAGTTTCACTTTGGATGGCAAACTACTGTATCAGATGGACAGAAACTTTCTATTTGAAAGGTAGCATTGAATTCTGTGCATTTTTGATGTGAAACTTGTTAATCATAATTTTTCAACATTTGTATTAGTGAAAGAGCAAAATATTTTAATCATGTTTAAGTGTCTAATTTATTTGTTGACAAAGAACTGAGCAATTATGAGCTACTGGAAACATCTGCACTATCAGAAACTACAAATGGATTTGCCTTGGGTTTGCTTTTTGTTGTATGCAATGGTCTCCACAGAGCATTCTCTCCCTCTCAAGTATAAGTTACTTTTTTTCTAGCAGTATGTGCATTTCATTTTTAAAAGGTATTTCAGAGAGACCTGGGGTTTTTATGTTCTAGAACTGTAGTTCTAACCTCTTTCATTAGAACAACATTATCCTGTGCAAAAACTCTGTCAGAAATACTGGGCAGCTGTGTATCTGAACAGTCTTTCAGATTCAGTTTCCTATTTCTAGTTCCAGGCCTGAAAATGTCTACTTCTATCAGCAATAGAAGACAGCAGACAATTGTAGAAGGTCAGCATGTACTCATAAAAAGAGATAAACATAAATTTAAAGAGGAAGCAGGGGAAGAAAGATAACATTGCAAGAAGACATGCAATGTTAAAATAATAAAAGAAGGAAAAGAAACATATATACACAATGGTACTAGTGGATACAGAGTCAGTAAGGGAAGCATTCCAACTTCAGTCAAGTTGTGGGCAGAAAGCTACAGGTGAACAAGAGGCAAAATTCCCCTCTGCTTTTTTGAGGGGGTGAGGAAGTCTTGAATCTTCCACTAAGCCCTCACTCTAGCTTCTGCCACTGGGACTCCAGAATCTAGAGAGGCTCCACAGTTCTGAGAAACAGATCTAGCTCATGAGGGATAGAAAGGATGGGATCAACTGGAAAAAATATGCACTGCCTAAAATATCTTCAATGGCAGAGCATCAGTTGTAGAAGTGACCCAATTATCTTTTCCCACCCTCAGCCAATTCTTTACTCATACCACTATACTCAACCTACTGTCGAAAGGCTGCAACACTGTTAAAGTGCATAAAGATTACAAAAAGAAAGATTTTTCAGCCGATCTTAGAAAATATTCACAGAAAGAGGGTATTGAAAGGAGTAACAGACAGTATTTGTTCCAGAATGCTAAATTATTATGTTACATGTGTCAGTCCACACAACAGAATATTAATGTTTAATCTTGTTGAACCACAACCATTTTATATGCGATCCACTTGCAGTGAATGCCTAAGAAGCAGACAATGGGCCAGGAAATACCTGAGTTTCAAGCTACCATACATGGACGAATTATCATCCATTCATTTTAAACATACAATACATTTAAACATTGCATTGTTGCAATTAAGGAAGACAGTTTATCAATTATATTTACTAGAAATTGTTTACATTCCTTTATCTGTACCATTTTGAAGGTGACACCCAGAAACAGTTTGAAGATGTAGTTATGGAAAAACAGAGACCATATTGATTGTTCTACCTACTTCTAACTGTCCTGCAAGTTTGTATTTTAAAATTATCAAGAAGCAAATATCCATTACTTTGTTATACATTACTATTTAACCATTCAGACACTAACTAAATAACAAATAACAAAACTGTTACCCTTAACATTCAATACATCGCACTACCTTTCAACACAGAGTATGTTCTAGTACCATTACTGAGTCTGGATAAATAAGACACCTTTCAGCTTCTCCAAGCAGTGGAGGTATCTGAAGCCATTCTTTAGGAATAGCTGTTCATTCAGCTCAGGTTTGTTTGGGGTTTTATATGCCACATCACTGATTTAGGTACTTTCATGAAAGGGAGAGTTTTGTAAAGTGGAAAAGAATATATCTTGTGGTGAGAAACAGATTATAAAAATATTATGGATTTTGGTACTGCTAAACAATGCTGCAGCCTGATTGTGTAAGTATGTTACCATCCAGTGTTTTAGAAACTGGAATAGGAGTTTTGTCATCAACTATACCACAGTGAAGATAATTTCTCTCTGTTATGAAAAGATAATTCAGTTCTAAGTATTATGTAAAAAGAAGCACTCCTTAGCCTGAAGAAAAGATGTCATTTCTTTTAAGAAGTAATGGGTTGGCAAGTACTCTGTTTCTGCAGTATGTGCTTTACTACATGGACTCACTCTATATTACTACCTTTTTTTTTTTTTTTTTTTCTCACTGTAAACAATCAAAACCAAAGCAAAACACCTGAAAACTTAAAAACAGTGAGGCAAATGAATAAATTTAGGTTAACAGGTATTTTAATTTACTGGAATTTAATATAGTCTGCTTGAGTAAGCAAACACTTCTGCCTGAAGGCTTGTAGGATTATGACATGCATCTTTAATGGGATAGACTAAAATCCCCAGCACAAAATGTCCTGAAAATCTAGACATTTGAACATGCATCTGAACTTCTTCCTTCAGATCTGTGTAATGCAGGTTCTTCACATCATCAAAATCTGCCAAAGCAGGTGAAACATATTTCTAATAAATGAAAACCTCATCAAACCTCTAGCATAAGTATTATCTGCAATGTGAAAAAGTATAATATTCTTATATGGTCTTCCAGCGAGCCACATACAAACAAACAAAATGTTTCCAGGATACCAAAATAAAAAGGCTAAAATTTAAATTAAATAACATGGCAATTTTTCAGCGTAACTTTTTATTTACAAGGGGACAGATCTTACTTTTTGTGTCTGAGAGCAACTATTTCATCAATCTGTTTTGTTGTGAAAGAAAAATAGCTATGTAGGAAGATCTTGTACTTCTCATCATATTACATGTCTTCTCTCTAGCGTAGCCTAAATTGTCTCCCATACAGCTTTTGTTTCCTTCCATTCTAGAGCTGTCTAGTTCAAAATATTTAGTAAATTGCTAAGCTTCATGTGAGCATGAATGTTTTTATTCATATATGATAGCCATGCTTCCTTTCATACTTAAGATTCCTATGAATTTTGTAGGCACCCATTGTCTAGAATGAAGGAGATTCCTCTTCTTGGTGGTATGCCTTCCCAGAAATGATAGGCCTATAAAACCTTTTTGGATTTACAGGCTTGGGAACTCTGTAACCCTTTTTTCTTCAGCATGAAATAATCCAAGTCCAGTTTCAAATTCAAAAGTTGAAGATCATGAGCCAGATTTTAAATTTAAAGGTGATTAACTGTAGGACTGTGTTTGTACCAAATAACACCCAGCTGGAATGTGGCTCAAGGTCATTTCAGCAAATCTGCATGTAAAATAACATGCCCTTTCAGCCACTATTTAAATTAAGTCTGTCATTTTAAAGACAAAGCTATATAGACACTGTCTTTAAACTATTTTCAGTAGTTTTAAATATTTGCCCCAAAATTATTAATTAGGTTAAATTTTCCTGATTTCATAAAGGAGACCTGCATTTAGTAACTTGCACTGTGTTGCTTCATAAATACATTTTAGATCTAATTTCAAGTCTCCCTCAACCTATCTGGAGATTTTTCTATCATTAAAAAAAGACTTTCCATATCTTTACTAAAAAATTATTAATAATCGTATAAGAAGGTTAAATTAACTATAAAAATCCAGTATCTTTGATCCATTTCCTATTTCAGTAGAAAACTGAACTATAAGCATAACTTTGTGAATCAAGTTTAGGTGCTACTAGGCATATCTTTGTGAATAACTGCAAAGAATAATTTACATAATTAAAAAGCTTTTCCTGCAAGCAGTCATATTTTCTCAAATTTGTTCTACAATTTGTTATGTGAATCAGATAATGATTTACTTCTAAATGGATATCAGCTGATATTTAAAACTTACCCATTCCTCTTTTCTTTGATTTGCCAGGTAAGCAATGGGTGTGCCAGCTTCCTCACTGATGGACTGTATGGATGTCCTTTGCCATACTTGAAGCCTATAATTTAGAAATTAATTTTTCACAAATATTAATCATTACAGATCTATTGTTCAGCTCTTCACATGAAATGAAAGGTATGTTATTTTGTCAGAATAAAATACCTAATTGAAAATATTCTCAGAAACACATTAGTGATATTTACTTGGGACCAGTCTGTAATGAATTCATTATACGGCCATACCTGCAATCTCAGACAGATCAATAAAAGAAATACAACCTTCATGCTCTTGAGATAGAAAAAACATAGCTATGTGGGGATAATATTTTTTACAAGTTGGAAAAGTGGAATAGATTCACCAAACTGACAGGAAAAGCAGAAAAATTTTCCCCTCTTGATTTGTTATCTTTCCTTGTCCCACGTAGTGCTACAAATTTTATTGTGAATGAATGGGCTTCAAAGGCCTTCCACTGGTTTTAAAATGGGTACTGCAACATCTGGGTCATACTTGTGTGAGATTTGTATAAAAATAAACATAACATACCTTTAACCTTTTGGTGTTGCTGCAATTCTGGGGAGATTTCTTTAATTTTTTGGTGCCTTTAGCTGTCACATGCTGCTAGTGTATTCTCAGAGACCAGCTACAGATACAAAAATCTTCAGTCTAGTTTAAAACACAAAAGTAACAGTGGTTCAACATGACACAATCTCTTCTACCCCTAAAAATTATCTTCATGGCTGCTACGAGAAGCCCGTGAAGTCTCATAACCTCCGTCTCATTGTAGGCTTGAAAATACAATATGAACTACATTTTTTCTTAATATATCACTACATTTTTTTTCTTTCATCAGTATCTGGAATGCAATTGTCTTTCTGTTTGCTGATAGCACATTTTTCTGTCATTTCAAAGACCACTGCATCATGCATATCACACACAAGGAAGGTTCGACATTTTCTTTGCTAGTCATTGTTTTCAGAGTTCTTTTGTGGGACTAAACACAGAACTGGTAACCAGTGACTTCCAACATTGTTCAATTACAAACATCATTCAAATTTCAAATTCAGTGACTAAGCTATCCAAAACAATCTCTGCTTACTCGTCACTCCTCAGGAAAAAAGCCACCAACAAACAAACCCCACCCCACCTGACTTTCTCTCTTCTACAATGTCTGTTTATAAATGGGCTTGGATTATTAATTGCAAACAGATTTCAGTGATGATTAGTTTTTCAGGTGTCTTGACCATTAGTATTTTGAGGATTATTACCTTTACCCCTTTGTTTCACTGGCTCATGTATAAAAGTATGCAATGTTTCCTTTTCTCTTGTAGGGATGAGAGCTAATTTATATATAACAAGTAGTTTTAAATATTAAAGTGCTGGAGTAATATGTGTGTTATTACATCAAATTTATTTTCAATTTGTCTTGCAGTAGTCATTCAAAGGCTGTCATTTAATGATGACTTTTTTTTCTTTTGAGCAGCTTTTGTTCTGTTACAGATGCCAAAAGTACATGAACAACAAGTAAAAAAGGGGTTTCCATCTTGATATTGTACTTGTTTCTATTAGTTTGACCCTAACTGCTGCAGTGACGTGCCTAGTCTTGAGAAACAATGACAAGAACAGCAGAGTCTAGCACCAGAGATAATGACTCTGATCATTTTCTTTTTTTCTATACAGTGTCTGGCAGGAAATATAAATGGCAGATTTAATGGGAAGGTTGATAGAACTGACCTAATAATTTAGCTTTCAGACTATTTAAAAGCATGTAATTCTCTCAAAACCTATTTTCTGTACCTTCTGTTCAGTAGAAATAGCATTCTGTTTTCTTTGCTTCTAATGCTAGTCTTCTTGCATCAGTAGGAGACAACTTAAAATGGCATGTTAATAATCTGCACCAGTTTTGTGCATTTTTTTATACATTGGCTAAAGTTTTATGAAGGAAGAATCACTCATGACTATAGCTGATTTACTGTATTGCTGAAAAAGCAAAGAACTCTTGATGCCTTTGGACTCAGCTATTTATATAAAGCTGTTTCTTTTCCCAAGTATTTTCAGTGTTTGTTGTACTGGTCTATATTAACCAATTTATGAAGAAGGTCCCTCCCCAGCCTCTTCTGGGGCAATTTATAACATTTAATAAAAGACAAAGAGGAAAAAAAAAATCATATTCTGAATCCTGAGCATGAACTTTAAGTATTCCCTAACACTGAAACTTCTTAACATATCAAACAGCAGTAAGTCACACACACACAAAAAAGAAAGTTTCAGCTGTTTCCACCCTACAGAGAATTTTGTAAGGGAAAAAGTCCTAAGCACAGAAAGAAATTGAAAGCATTAATATTGAATTTGTTACTAAATGATATATATTCAGTGTTTAAACCCAAATAAGAAATATCTGATATATCACAGAACCACAGAATGGTTGGGGTTGGAAAGGACCTCTGGAGATCATCTAGTCCAGCCCCCTGCTGAAGCAGGTTCTCCTAGAACAGGTTGCAGAGAATTGTACCCAGCTGGGTTTTGAATGTCTACAGAGAAGGAGACTCCACAGCCCATCCAGGCAGCTTGTGCCAGTGCTCCAGCACCCTCAGGGTAAAGAACTTTCTCATATTCAGAAGGAACTTCCCATGTTGCAGTTTGTGCCCATGGTCCCTTGTCCTGTTGCTGGGCACCACTGAAAAGAGCCTGGCAATGTCCTCTTGACACTGCCCTTAAGGTTTTTTGTAAACATTGCTAAGATCCCCTCTAAGTCTTCTCCAGGCTAAGCAGGCCCAGCTCTCTCAGCCTTTCCTCCTAAAGGAGATGTTTTTGTCCCCTAATCTCCTTTGTAGCCCTCCACTGGACCCTCTCCAGTAGTCCCCCATCTCTCTTGAACTGGAGACCCCAGCACTGGACACAGCACTCCAGATGTGCCTCACCAGGGCAGAGTAGAGGGGGAGCAACACCTCCCTCCACCTGCTGGCCACACTCCTCCTAATGCCCCCCAGGACCCCATTGGCCGCCTTGGCCACCAGGGCACACTGCTGGCCCCTGGGCAACTTGCTGGTCACCAGCACTCCCAGGTCCTTCTCTGCAGAACTGCCTCCCTCCCAGCAGGTCAGCCCCAGCCTGTACTGGTGCGTGGGAGCGTCCCTCCCCGGGTGCGGGACCTTACGCCGGCCTCTGTTGAACTTCATTAGGTTCCTCTTCACCCAACTCTCCAGCCTCTCCATGTGTCACTGAACGGCAGCGCAGCCTCCTGGTGTATCAGCCACTCCTCTCAGTTTTGTATCAGCACCAAAGCTGCTGAGGGTGATCTCTGTCCCTTCCTCCCAGTCATTGATGGATAAATGGAACAGGACTGGACCCAGCACTGACCCTTGGGGAACACCACAAGCTACAACCTCCAGCCAGACTCTGCAGCATTGATCACAACCTTCTGAGCTCTGCCACTCAGCCAGTTCTCATTCCACCTGAAGTAGGTATCTTCTACCTACTTGTACACTATTTAAATCACTGGCTCCTTTCTGAATCTTAGCACAATTGAAATTTCACAGAAGCTAAATGGTGCCATGAAGGACAAAGACACTCCACAGCAGGTATAGTAATCCTCTGGCTTTCTGGACTCAACTGAAATTTCCACGTTCAGTTTTTAGCTCCTCCAGAGACTCATTAGTTGCTAGAGAGTTAGACAGCTCTTTGAGATGATGATGAGAGTCTGCAATATTTGATTCTCCAAACATGAATATCTGTAACTCAGATCCTGTTCAAAATGTTATGGGAGACAGGGATGTGTTAGGAGAATGTGTTAAGACTGTGAAGAATTCAGACTTTACAGTAGTAAAAATAGCTTCAACTGCAGAAGTCTGTTGGTCTTCTTATTGGCCAAGCATATTTGAGTTTCCTCTTCATGCTACAATACATCTTTAATGATACTGCAGTGGAGAAAATTACTGTGGTGAGTTGATTATACCGTATGGTGTTTTGTTTCTAAATGAAGATGTTTGGATTGCCAGCTCAAAGCACTGCAGTGCTACTTAAATTCAACAGACAGCTACAGATGAGCATTTAGAGAGGTCTTTTTCCAGACTGAACAAACTGTTGATTATTTATACTAGAACAGTGCCTTGGAGCATGACTGATAGGTCAGAACCCTATAGAAGAGGTGCTGCAGATATACAGTATGTCTTCCAAAATGACAGCAGTTCCACAGAGCACTTCCCAGTACTGATCATCAAAAGAATGGAAAGCAACTCTGACATGACTTAGGTAACAAAACCTAATAATAATAATAATAATAATGAAAACATGCTGAATAATGAATACCATGCTGTATTGAAATGTTTTCTATCATGCCCTCATTACCAGAATACCTAAGCACTTCTTAGTTGTGTATTAAGTAATATAATTCACATCCATCATAAATGAACTGTAGAAACATTGTTACATAACTTTCATTTACCTTAGTTTGTGGTGTGAATTACATTTGAAAAGCAGAAAACAACAGTGGACTCAACCACAAAATACTCCCATGGCTGCACTGGTCCCCAAAAATATATTCCAAAGTTAGAGCACTGGAATTCATATGACAATTCTGCAGGAGGATACAAAATGTACTAATCGGTAGGTTTGACTTTCAGAAGCACTGAAATAATTGTATAGTGAACCCATTTCCTCATTATTGCATGCAGATAACAGTTATAAGAGCAGTCCACTGCTTTTCAGATACTTTCTATGTTTGTAGAGTTATCTTTTATTAGTGAATACAGGGTCCTAATACAATTAGGCCAGAAAACTTCCTTATACACAAAAGCTATAATTGATCTGGCAAATGCATCTTTGATTTATTCATCTAAATATATTAATAATGGCCAGACATAAATAACTTTAATTCAAATATGATAACATCATTAGCTTGGTTTACTTGTGGGTCTATATACAATCAAGATAGATACAAAAGAAAAGACACAGCAAGTTTGACAAAGTGTAATCATTCCCCAAGCTAATTGGATTTGGATCTTGTCCTGATTTCAGCTGCAATAGAGTTAATTTTCTTGTCAGTAGCTGGTGCAGTGCTGTGTTTTGAATTTGGTGTGAGAGCAATGCTGATAGGACACATGTTGTTAGTTGTTGCTGGGTAATGTTTATACTAAGTTAAGTACTTTTTGGTTTCTTGGGCCCTTCCAGCAAGAGGGCTGGAGGGGCACTGGAAGTTGGGAGGGGACACAGCCAGAACAGGTGACCCAAACAGGTATTCCGTACCATATGATGTCATGAGTATATAAACTGGGGGAAGAAGAAGGAAGGGGGGGAAATTTGGCATTATGACGTTTGTCTTCCCGAGTAACCGTTACACGTGACAGAGCCCTGCCTTCCTGGGGATGGCTGAACACCTGCCTGCCCATGGGAAGTGGGGCATAATTCCTTGCTTTCTTTTGGTTGCATGCGTGGCTTTTGCTTTACCTGTTCAATTGTTCTTATCTCAACCCTTGAGTTTTACATTCCTTTCCGATTCTCCTCCCCATCCCTCTGGGTGAGAGGGAGTGAGCAAGCGGCTGCGTGGTGCTTGGTTGCCAGCTGGGGTTAAACCACAACAGTTGTCCTCTTCCAAAACACTCTCAACATCCTATTTGAATAGAAGTGATAGGCTGCACTAAGGACAGAAAGGAGCTTTCAACAGAAAGGAGCCAAAGGGTCCTGTTGAGTCTGTAGGGTCAAGATGTTGCTCTAAAGAGAAAAATGTCACCCTTTCAAGGGAACAATTCAGACTTGTCTGTGAGAAGAATAAATTGATCAATTCCAGTAAATACATTTCTTTAAACTTTGTAAGTACCACATAATAATTTCTATCTTATTGACTACATTTTCTTAGATTTATGTTACAGTTCAATTTCTCAAATTTAGATATTAATACAAGTTTTACCGAAACAGTCATTTGAGGGCCAACTGGAATACAGCTCTTTCAATCAGTTTGTGAATACCCAAGGTACTAAGTAATATATTTTCTGTCTCCCTGCATTTTGCGCTAGCTTGTCCATAACTCACACTCAGGACATGTCTACTGATTGGAATTCCTTGCATGGCATAGATACGAAAGGCCTAGATTATTGATCCTGTCAAGCTTAGCAAGAGATTCCAAGTTGGTCTTTAGTATGATGAGATATCCAGGCTACCCAGATCAGAATTTCAGAAGGCTGGAAAAAGTAATATACGTGCCATGAACCCTAGGCAGTCTAAATGGGAACTGACTAATTTTGGTAGGGTGATATTTTCAGTTTAGGTGGCACAAGAGATACTTAAGCCTGGTTTGATACTGGGAAAGCTCATCAGATGTAAAGTCAAAGGGCAAATATGACCGGATTTAAGAATCTAAGTTCATCGAGTTAACAAAATTTTTTGTGCCCAGAGTGCCTGAAGCAAACCTTGTATACCTAAAAGGGAGATTTCAATTTTGAGAGACATACCAATGCTGGTTTAAACCTATATGACTCAGATTCTTATTCCTATGTAATTATAATCACCAAGTACAGCATACAGCAGTACACCAGCAGCTGACGCGAAATCACACTCTGCTCTGTGTTTTTGTTACTATGTTACTAGCTGTATATGAATCAGTGACTTTGAGATACTCGTATCATGAATCGTAGCACAGTCTTATGAGTCACTTTTGAAAAACAGGTTTTCAGCCTTCCAAGATCATATCACGTGATTTGCTATAAGGAGTTTGTTATTGCAACAGCCAAGTGTATGGTAGTACATTTATAGGGAACAATATGCTTTCATGGTAGCTATTCCCAGTTCTGTCCCTTCATTGCAGAATGATCTGGAGCATCATTAACCATAATTGCATTTTGGGTTTTTTGGACATGAAACTGAACTGGAATATTATTCCCTATGCCCCAGAAGTATTCTCAGACTTATGCAAACTTTGCAAGTGTACACAAATGCATGTGTAAGAAAATAGGTTCTGGCAGTTTCTTTAGCATCCCTATCAGTCTTTGGTCTCTCAAGAAAGTATTCTAAGGCACTAGTACCAGTAGTAGTGGTGACCGATTACATGAGGATGTTTTTACATTCAGATTTAGTTGATCATCTTTAAATATAAGCCATTAAAATAAATAGAAGCAAAATACTTTTAATTCAGGTGCAGATGTGAGTGGGTGGAAAGGAGAGAATAGTTGGGATGAAAGTAATATAAAATCATGTACATAGAAGGAACCCCTTGATGGTTGTTCACTAGAGAAACCCAGTGCTAAAGTCTTCTCCCTCATCATGTAGTACAGAGCACGTCAATGTGATGTTAGATACTGGAGCTTCTTCAACTCTTCAGATGAATTGATGGTTTTAATTTCTTGGAGAGAATGAAAATTGAATGGCAGGGATGAATTGTGTGTACCGTAGCTACGATGTTATTCAACATATGTTAACATTTATTATTTCAGGATTCCTATATATATATAGAAAGATCTCCCTGTTACTTTAAAGAATCTTTGAACAGTTGCAGAGTAATACTAAATATATTACATCATCCAATCAAATGTTCCTTGCTGTTTCTAGAAACAATTTTATAATATTTAACACTCATTTAGTGCATTTCATTAAGAATTATCAAGACTCATCATAACAAAGGACAAAATCATTGCTTTCACTTTGCAATTAAGCAGACTGAGGCATTAAGCAATGACATTCACTAAGCTACAAACAAGATTCTTCAGCCCAGTTGTTTCCTCTGTCTACAAAACCCCTAGTAAGGCTTCAAAGGTAAATCCAAGTAGCAGAACAGAGTAAGATCCATCCAAAGTGAGTTCTGATTGTTTACAAGGTACTAAAAATTAGATTAAGACAACAGTGAGAAAAAGCAGTACAAATATAAAGAAATAGGTATTTAGAGGTGTTAAAGGAAATTAAAGATTGAATATTAGTGATTAATCTTGTTTATGAGAAGTTTAAGAACCATTCCACTCACCATACAACCTAACTGTGCTGTTAATCCATGCTAATTGTGATATTACTCAAGAGCCAAGCTATATTAAACACCTTCATTAGGCACCCTACCCAGTAAGAAAGTCCCTGTCATAAAGAACTTAGTTGAAACCAATGAAACAAAGACTACCCATAACATCTGATATAAATGAGACAAAAGGAATAATCCTAACATGACAATGTGATAGCATCAGTGCATGCACCAAGAACATTATATTAATTCTAATGGAAGTTACACTCTCCTACTGCAGATTTGGATTCTATTTGTTTTTTTTGTTATCTGATGAGGGAAAAATACAAACCAAGCTTTTATATTAGGGATGAAATTGTTTAAACATTAACTTATCTAGCATACTGTGGGAAAGTCATATAAAAACCTGGTTGTTTTTAGCATAATTCTGGGTCAGTAAACTTCTTTGATTAAGGAATGGGGAATGTTCCACAAGTACAACAGAAAATCTGCCACTGTCATCATGTTTTCACAGTTCACACTGGCAATAATATTTCTGTGTATGAATTAATTTCTACTTGATGACAATATGGGTGCCCTAGGGATACAGATTTAAAGATATTCTCTTCTCTAATTGTGGTTTTCCTCAGCAATTTTTAGTAGTACTTATGATAGCTGGCCCTTCGCTTCAAGAAGTGATGTTCATCAGACTTTGCTTTCTTGACTACTCGAGCAGCCCATTTCATGGATGTTTTGCATCATGCAGCTCTGTAATGCTTACTCCTTATGATGTTACTTATCCTTGATCAGGATCTTTCATAACTGCAAATTCTATTTCCACAGTAACATTATGATTGAATATAGCTAGCTGTGTCCAAGGAAGCATGCCAAGATACATAAATTCAAAACAGTTTGGAAAGTACTTGAACAGAGAAGGAAAAATAAAAAGTCCAGCTGCTCAACAAGAATGACTTCTGACAGCTATTGCATGTCCTTCAGAAAAGGACTGTTGGTAACCACCGTTTTCCTAGGCCTGTTTCATTTCAACAGTACAGTGGAGACATCTTCTGAGACCTCACAAAGAGATAAATGGAGTATTAACTAATATCTCTATTGAGAAAAAATTGTAAATTTACTTGTTGAAGACCTTTAAAAAAAGAGGCACTGTTCCTCTGTACAGCCCATAACGCAAAGCTCGTGCCAAGAACTGCAGTTGAGTGTACTATAAAGGGAATAGCAGGTGGAACATCTCATTCCCCTTGTGCCCAGGTGCCTAAGTACCATGGCCATTTTAACAGACAAGTAGTCATTTCAAGAGAGATATAAATAACATTACTTCAAGCAAGGGACCAAGAATGGCCCGTGAAGGGCTCTGCTTATGGCAAGGGTTGTTGTATAACCAGCCCCACAACTGTTGGCTGAGCATTGCAAAGATCTTGCTCTGACACTCAATTTTTGTCTTTAAACACATTTATTCATTCATACCATTTCTATACTTGATAAATGTATCTGAAAAAGCCTGGGGAATCATACTTATATAAGAATCCCTCCAGTTTCTCTTAGCTGAAATATGGTTTCTTCAGTTGGGTAACATACTTAGCAACAAAAAATGGCTAATAAAAATAATTAGCCTTGGGGAATAAGCAAGTTCATTGTAGTTTATAAACCATTTATATATAAAACCATATATCTCTCTCTATATAGATATTTAAAACACCATGTGTACTGTCCTGCCTGAGATTTGATTGTGGAAAATAATTTTGGAATGGAAGATTATTCCCATGTTTATTTTCATCAGGATTCAAATAGAGTTTTGTTAAAATCTAATAGGAATCTAAAGCCTATGTTGTTCGCGACATCACAGTAAGGCATTATTTGGGGTTTCCCAAATCAGTTGTTAATATATGTGTTAAATGTATTGGTCTAAGTTTCTTTAAGGTGTCTATTACAAACGCTCACTTTTCCAAATTGCTATGCAATTGTAAAGTCTTCTAACCAATCAGAACACCTGATATCAAATTACAAATAATTCAAGCAAAAGGAAACAAAAAATTCAAAAAGTAAAGAAAATGAGATATGAAATAACCCGATAACAAGAATATGAAAAAATTCTGTTTGCCTCTCTATTCCCTTTTACCTTTTTTTAACTCTTCAAACAAAATCACATTTGAACACTTTTAGTTTCATACTTGTACATTTTTGATTTCTTTCTATGCTGTCTGCTCTTCTGATAACTTTTCTAAAAAAATATTTGGAATTAGGAATGAGGTAAAATGCAAGCACTTGGTTTCTGGTACTGTTTAAAAAACGTTAATGGTCATCAGCACTATGAAATGTATGCTGACTTTTTAAAATATTTCCATGTAACTCAGATTAATTTTCGAACATTGACCTGAGTTGTGTCCTTGAGGAATGGCTTTCTTCCAGTGCAGAATTATATTTACTGAAACTAGTCTTTCATGTTCACTACCTAGGTTCCTAAAAGAAGAAAATATATTTTCAGCAGGGAACTAATTAGCTGCAGTAACTATGAATGTTAACATGCAGGAACTTCTTAAAGACACCTCATATAGTAGTCCTTCCCCTTCACCCCCCATTATTTTCTGCCAGAAACTGTTCTACTTGGGTTTATTTAATTTTAGGTCATATTTCAAAATAATCTCATATCCATTATTCACTTGTTACCCAGAAATTGACTTAAAATCGTCACTTAACACATCGGTCCATGCTCTGGAATTTGACTGACAGAGAGTAAGCTTGAGGTACAGTGAAAAAAATTGGAAGAAAAAGACTTTGGGGTAGTTATGGATCCTGGAGGTAAATTTTTGGCACCAGGAAGCTTAGGGCTCCTAAATTCAGAGACTTTTAAGGTCTCTTAAGACCAAAATCAAAATAAAGTCTTTCACGTAGCATGTAAATTATACTCCTTGCAGAAGGGAAGAAGAAATAGAGAGGAATGAACAGAGAGGCAGGAACAAAGAGAAATTGTGCTATACCTGAAAATCAGGAAGCAGAAATTAGCTCAACGTCTGTCTACAATTTAGACATAAATGTCTAAAAATGTCTAAATCTGTAGAAGGTACTTTAGTCTGCAGGACAGAAAACCACAGCCTAAAATGAGAATGTAGCAAAGTTGTTTGGAAGTTTTAGTGCTAGAGTATTTCTAGGGAGAAGAGTAGAGAAGGAAGAGGAAAAGCCACTTTTAGAGCAATAACCAAGAAATTACCTGCCCTTAGGACATGAGGAGAAAGCCAGGAAGCTAAATGACTCAGATCATCTCATGTGCAAATGGAGGAAAGATTAGTCGTATTTTAGCTTCAGCTGGGGACTCTCAAGAGCCTAAGGCTGGAGGCTGTATCTTAAGTCACTTTGGTGAAGCCAAAGGAAGTTGCTGCTCTTCCTAGATGAAAGAGAATAAGAGAAATGGGCCAATTACTTTAAAAAGTGATACAGAACTCTAGCTTTTTTTAATCAAATGCGAAAGAATGAGTTTCTTTGAATATTAATTTTTTACTCCACTATGACTGTAAAAAATCCCCAAAACATTAAAAAACCAAGCCTCTCAGCTGAATCCAGAGCAAGTTGTGCTTTTACCCTTCTAATAACCTCACAGCAAGTCAACTTGCCATCGGCTTGAATTCTAGTCCTATCTTATTTATATGGGGCTATTCCTAGGTTAATTTGGTTCATTGCTTTAGAAACAAAAGAGAGTTTCAGAATACTGTGAAAGTAATTAAACCAAATTTTCTGTGAATTTCTGTCCTTGAAGTTCCACCACAATATGCTAAATTCTCTTTCCCACATCTGCTGTAGCATCAGCTACCTGTGGTACCTCCAAGTATCTATGTCCTGGTAGTCACCTGCACTGAAATCTCTTCCTTTGTGAGAAAATGAATTCTATACCATTAAGTATTTTCCACAAATTCTTTAAGAACTTAATTACTTTTAAAATCACTCTTTCTGTTTAGCTTGTGTAGCCAGGGAAACAATCATATGATCTTCATTTTCTTAGGAAAGGAAGCTAAAATGAAAGACACATTCAAATTTAGTTCCTGAAACACACTGGAAAAATCAGTGTTCTCCCATGTGTAAAAAGTATGACATTTCTATGAAAGCACACTTTGTTTTTTACTTCATAATTCTGAGAAGTTATGCAAAGAAAAGCATAATCTGAAAAAGTACACATCAGAAACAAGTATCTGAAATATCTGTACTAAAAAAAAAAGAAAAGAAGACAATTCATAACTAGAAAAATCATACAAAAGTAAAGGACTTCCCATAGATTAGTTAAATTTAGAATCTAAACTAAGATAGTGTATTGATTGAAATTTATGTGCTTATCAGTTTTTTTCCAGAAAGTTGACTCTAATTGTGTATCAGATACCCAAATCTTCTTGTAGATATTAATACTCTATTAAAACTAAAATTTTTTGTTCTCAGCAGCTGAGTCTCCTCACATTCTACAACATAAAATTAGACTATTTTGACGTGTTATATTTTAACTATAAACATCTTCCTAGAGGTGCATTTCAACCATAAAATACATTTAAGTCACAAAACTATTGAAATTCCTGACTTTCCAAGCTTAAGAGAGCACAAACATATGTTTAACACTTTCAGGTGGAAACTAAACTTTTCTATTAGGTCATTTATAAAACCATAGGATTTAATTAAATGATAATTTATATTTTCTAAGTCTCCTTCCTCTAAATGCAAAGATATTTCTTTGTATCTCATTTGCTAGTGAGCAATTTTCTATTGTTTTTGCAGTCATGTTGATATTTCAACAATGCCTGAGAACACAATTTCATAATATTCACAACCCTAAAATTAGTAGCAGAATTATTCCTGTGTCATGCATTCTTTTTAAAAACAGACAAATCTAGGGCTTTTCAAGCATTTCACTAAGAGGAAGTCTTGTATCCCTAAATCGAATATCCAGAAAACAACAAAAGTAACTAATTTTTCTTCAGTCTATTTTCACTAAGAATTACTCTCACAGCCTTGATTTGATTCTCAGTTTATTAAAAAGCCTTGGAAGGCACCAGCATGATGGTCATAGTTTCTCAGAACCTTTTCGTGTAATACACAGAATTATATGTCAGTTTTACTTTAAGGTCCTTTTATAATATTGAAATGCTTCATTAATATGAGAAGTATCATTAAAATGCTTCTCACTTTAGGTTCATCCAAGTTCACAAGTTACATATTTAAAACCCATTTCATAAGCTGACTTCGTACACTTCTAACAGGGTAACCTATTGCTGCCTGAACTGATGACATTGCGATGACATCGGTTACTGTGGAAAGGATGTATTTCAAAGGCGAAGAACATGAAATGAGACTGAAAGAGAAAAATGCTAAACATAGGACAGATATATGCAATACACAAATATGTCTGTATATGTGCTGGATTGTTAGTTAGGAAAACGGAATATTAGATTGTCTATTGCCACAATTTGATACAATTTAGTTCTCCAGCTTCCACTCCCTCCTTAAGATGTATAAACACATCTTCCCAACTCATGTAAAAGTTAGAAAATTAAGCTCCTCACACAATTTTTAAAAAGTATCCAACTCTTTTGTCCATGCCTTGATCCTGTCTTACTCTTTGGTATTGATGCCTTTCAACTCTTTTTCAGAAGCATTTTGTAAGATTTCTGACAAAATAAACTGCTTAGCTTGTCTCTGGTATAATATAATCTCCTTTTCCAGGCTCACCGTTACTGCCTTCTCTTTGACACCATCAGACACAAAATTCTGTCCTAATTTTCAAAGTCCTTCATTTTAAGGACTCCACTTTATGTTCTCCCATGAGAATCCTTTAGTACATGACAAAGAAGAAATAAAAAAAAAAAATCATTATTATTTGTCATTCTCCTCTAAAGACTCCTATCCTACCAATCCAGACATATAACCAACATAGAAATGAAATACAAGTGACCAGGGTGAATAGCATCATGGATTGTCTAGTAACCTTATAGATATGTCAACTCCAGCAAAATAAGCTCCCGTTTTTATTATTGGAGTGTTCAGCTGCAGCCATCTTCACCAACTATCGTGTTGCACCCTCAGGTTTGTTTCACTCACATTTCTTTCTTTTTCCATGGCAGGAAAATGCATTAATTATATGGTCATCATCACAATGCTTACCATAACAGAGTTCAAAGCAACATGTTTGTACAGGTTTGGGGGAAGACCAGTATTTGCCACGGTGTTCATTGGATTAGTTTCACATCATTAATGTAGGAAGATCTCCCTGTCTGTCTTAAAACAGAAAGAAAATATGCTATTCTCTAAATAATAACACACATCATGGTTAAAGAATGGAAGAATTTCAACAGCCTCGATCAGCTTTTCTTTGGCGACAGAAGAAAGTCTGCTGGCTAGGGTCAGAATCTTCTATCAGTTCCTTTTCTGGAAAGCATATGTGACGGATTAATATTCCAGCAATACCATGCATAAGTGATGGGGATGGATAAGGATAAGCACAGCTTCTTCACTATTAGTTCAAGAAGAAAGCAGTGAAAGTGAGGTCAACTTCCTGTGAGCCCTTGTCAGTAGAAATTGAACTGGTCTGGATTTTACATTGAGTAGGTCTCGCTGACTATCAAATTACTATCTGCAGAAAATACTGATATTTTAATGTAAGTTTTGTCCCCAGATAGAGAGAAACAGTTTATTTTGTGCAACAGTAATTTCCCAACTTCATGACCTGGAAGCAATGGTTTAAATACTCTAAGATATTACAAGCTCAATACATTAAAAATTAATATACTTTATTTCTGTAGTATGTTGAAACAAACACACTCCTACAGCACCCTTCAAATGTAACAGAAAGAGTTTATTGACAGAGAATTATTCCATTAAAAACATCTCAAATCTTGCAACCATTTGTTTTTCAGTGTAAGAACAGTTGTTCTAAATACGGTTGACAAGGCCTTGGTTGAACTTACCAAATGTTTTGCTAGACAAGAACAAGTTCTTCTTTTTTTATTTGAATAATCCTTTCCTTGCTGGCCATACGTTTGCTAAATGGAGGTAAGCCATAATCTTTTTCAGGAATATTTTAGAAATATAGGTCTATGTTAAAAACCAGCTATCATTAGTAGAGACTAGAAAGTTGTACTATGTATTACAATAAAGGAATGCAAAAAATAGTATTTAGTCATGTAAATCTTCAAGTTCACCTTGAAACCTTGTATTCAATATCAAGAGAAATACAAAAATCTAAGACCCTGAGACTACAAATGATTCCATATAGAAGAGTTCAAATGTTTGCATAGTGCTCTGTGGGGCTGCCCATATGTTAGGTTACAATATGATTGGACTTGCTATCATTCCCAAATAAAGGAAGTTGTAGATCTTACTTTTCTTTCTTTCTTTTTTTTTTTCTTTTTCTGAATAAAAAATCCAAGTTCTATAATTGCCTCTTACTTCAGAACAAACCCCAAACCAGCAAGCCTCCACCACATTACTTCCCCTTCCACTGCTTTCTCTTAATAGTTTAGCTGTGATAGAGAAACACAATATACTCTTCAACCCACTTCAAACTGCACATTACTTACCACACATCAATAAAATGCATTGCTCTTTCCTCTTATTCCCAGATATCACATTTTTCATACATATAAAAAACCCTTTGTACTTAGAATAAACAAAGTTGGATCAGCTGCTGATGAAGGGATGACCAAATTCAGTCACAGAAGTTTGATACTGAGACAGTTGTTTTTCCAGAGCCAATATGAGATAAAAGAAGGTGATACTTGATGTTATTTGACTTTCAAAACCACCCTCCTAACAGCATAATCAATGCCAGATTGTGCTGCCAGGCTACTAGCACCATGTGAAAAATATTAAAATCAATACTTTCCAGGGGCAGATTTGAATAAGACAAATGAGAACTCCTTTTCCAGTATTAATTTCTAATTTATACTATATTTTAAACAGAAAGTCCATGCTGACTGCAAAAAAGGATCAGATTCCGCTGGTGCTGCCCTCCTCTGTAATTCATGAGACATCTGGAATATCAGAGAAAATCAGACATATCTGGAATATTTATTTCTTTTCAATATCTGGCCAACATTTTCCTGAAAAAGAGAAGTTTCTTGGAGGAGAAAGCCCATTGCTTCATGAAGACATATAACTACTACAAACAAGAACACCTCAGGATTATGAAGCAACAAGATACTGGTTGATCTTCTGTTTGCAATGAAACACATTTGCAGATATTTGATATGCAACTATGGTTTTATACTCTATAGAACAGGAAAGAAACAGCCTTAAGAGAGACAAATGGCAGCCAGCTGCACTTGCACGCAGCCTGCTGAAGCTCCTACTAATGCATTTACATTTCATACAAAATACCAAGGTAGTGTTGCTAACACCAATGCCTTTATCAAAACTTTTGCTGTGTTCGTCTCCTTTTTCCTCACGGCCTCTAGGGGCATTTGCAGACACATTATTAGATAACTCAGCTTTCATTTCTTTAAAATAAAATCAAGTTGAAGAGGCATGAGTTTCTGGTCTTTGTTACAATGGAAAAAAGCTTGAAAATATAGAAATGTAATGTGAAAGCTCTGTGAATTTCTTAAAATCTCAGGATTACACTGACAAATCAAGATTTCTTTTTCTTCTGGATAACCCTCAGAAGATTTTTTTAACTCTTTAAAAATTTCTCTATACTGCTACACAGTTAAAACAGTATTAATGGAGTTCACAATATTAATGTCGTTGAATAGGAGTTTTCCTAGCAGTAAGTTACAATCATTTAATGCATTAAAGATGGAAGATATTGCAAAAGACCACTTAAATTCCCGGGGTTTTATATAATTCCATTCAGAAGTAAGCATATATCATTCAAAAAGATATGCTAAGAAGAATGATGGCCTATGTAGACCAGACAAGACTAAAAAATGTACTCTGGCTGAAGGAGACCAAAAGTACACTAGCTGCTTTCATCTAAAACTCTTTAGCTGAGTTCAGGATTTATAATCTAAAAAGCAACTTGTAGAAGGTGAAAGAGCCAAATGTATTCCCTCTCCTAGTTAATCAAATATAGATTCTGTCAGTACTATAGAGCCATAAAATAGTTTCTATGCACACACCCACTTTCTGAATCAGCCTAGAATTTAATAAGCCAGTAATTAGAGGCCAAACTGAGTGATCTTTCATTTCCTCCTATTAGTACTGTTTGCTTCCTTTTAGCAATGTTGTTCATTATCTTCTGAATATCAAGTGGGTTTTATTTTTGTTTTTTAATTCTCTCAGATAAATTACATGTGTCTGATCCACTTAGATAATTCAGAGCTAAGATTTTTCTAATGTTGACCTTTGCAAAGGTCTCTTTGCCATCTGTTTTTATATTTAATTAGCATTTTTTCCTTCTTCCAGAAATCTCTTAAAGAATGAAATAAATTGCTATAATTATCACTATCAATTTGCCCTTATTTGATCTCCTGACCGTAGCATCACATGCTGATGATTACGCAATATTTCCACTGCGGATCAGTCATTAGACATCATACTTTTTATAAGTATTAATCTTGATAAGAATATAGGAGATAGATTTCTCCCTCTTCCCAAGTAAACCCTTAATCCACAACCAAAGAACCATTTTATTAGTATTCTTTCTCTGTTTCATGTTCTTATGGTTGTTTCCACACAGCTTTTGGGCAATCTTATATTTGTTAATCAGAACAATTTAGAAGTATTTAGATATTGATATAAGTAGCTCCACTGCTGGTAACACACGATTTCTGTCAGCTAAATATGATTTAAAGTAATACGAACACAGACTTAATATCAGAGATTAGACTGGGCATTTCAATCTTCAGAAGCTGACCAGCAAAATGGGAATCTGCTCCTGGGAGCCATGTCCCACTTTAAGGCAATTCTCTGCACAGCAGTCTAAGCATAATATATTAATTCGAAACAAAGAACCCTGGGCCTAAAGTGTATTCATCTTAATAGTTCATACCATCTTTTCATGTGTTTCCGGCAATGGGGTTTTTTTGTTGTTGTTTTTCTTCCTGTTTAGACAGGCTCATTTCAGGGCAACATCATCCATACCTGGTTTTCCAGGGTATCACTTAGGTATGCTTTAAATTGGGGCAATATATAACTGGAGCAGAATTGTCTGCCATAATAGAAAGCACTCCTCCATAATAGGAATAAAGTGACCAGAATGGAGGAAAGACCAAAAGAAGGAGCTTATACATCTCCATGCATTCAGCAGACAGGACTCACTGGCAGGGAGCTGCCATCATGCATGCCAGCAGCTGCAGGATGGTGCTTCTGTTCCATACTGTCTGAGCTGCCTGTAAAAGCTGGATCTCACTCCTTCCAGTATTTTTACAGAAGTCTCAGCATTAAGCCTGATTATTAGCTTATCGTTCAGTAAAGGGGTGAATTTAATCTTTCTAGCACATAGCTTTGGAAAAATATTTTATTCTTTTTTAAAAGCATTTAATTTGCTTCCTAAATTTTTCACAAGATCATGCATACAGAATTAATATTGTACTGATTAACTAGGCACATGAATTCCTACCTCTCGAAAAAAGATTTCAAAACCTTGTATTAAATATTTCTATCCCATAAATTGAGATCCTCTGTATTTTAATTTCCAATGGATGCCTTTGGTCTCCATGGAAACTGCTCCAAGGAGGTTTGAAATGTTACATATTATTTAATATATCTTACATTCACATAAATGTTGCCAGAAGATCTGTCATATCTGTTCAAGTGTAAAGTACCAAGGGAGTTAAGCAAAGGAACACATTAAATTGAAACTCATTGTAGCCCATCACTGTTGACACCACTGGCCTTGAAAGATTTTCAATGAGACTCCTGAGAACTATCCTGAAAAATCAATATTTTCAGCAGAAAATGCACCAAACTCATCGATAATCACCATATTATTTAATCTATGCAATTGAATTCTGAACAGATTTTAAACAATTAAAGCTTCACTTCTCAGTCAAACTTAAAAAGTAATAAAGTTTACTGGGATTAATGTGGTGATCCTTTGACATCTAACAGAAGTTGTACAGTTAAAATCTGTAAAGATACTTTGGTGATCAAGGAAATAGATACATGACAGTTTGCTGATACTCTTTAAGTTTTCACAACGCAAATAACTCATAACCAAATCACTGTTTAAAGAAAAAAGAACATTATACAACTATATTTACAGTTATACTAAACAGAATAATGAAATTGTTCAAAACAGTGCACCAAGATTATTCCTGGATTTAAAACTACTTCTACTGAAATATTCTTATATTATGGTACAAATTGGTACATGAGCCTCAGGTTCTTTGGCAAAAGATAAGCATCTCATAATAAGAAGTAGATGCTTGAATACATGCAACTGAATTGTTTGTGGATGGTACTGCCTTTTGAATAGTTTCCAATTTCTGTCCTTTATGGGAAATTACCCTGCACATGTGTGCATCAAGTACAGGGACTTGTAATACCATCAGTGACCCCTGGCCACTGATCGACTTACCATGTGAACTTTTCACAAAACTTTCCTGGGCCTCTGTCAGTGCTGAAGTTTAAAAATGTGCAGATTAAGGGGACTGTAATTGAAAAACCCATTGCTTTTCTCAGTTGAACTACATTCAGGTCAAGCAAATTGCCAGGAAAAGAAAACACCCTGCTGTCAATGAGAGAAACTTTAAAACAGGTCCTGTCAAACCCTTTATTAAAAGACTGAAGAAATACAGAAGATCTTACTGTCACTGTAACACACAGAATGGCTGCAAATCGATCTTCTTTTCAAGAAAATGAGAAATAACAAGAGTTCTGCCTGCCTCATTTTTAAATATTAACAAAAAAAGTTAGAAGATTGCACTACTGCATTTCAAGATCTCTGAGAATATTTCTTTCCAAAGAACCAGAGGTGATAGACTACAACTGAAATTTAAGAGAGGTGTGTGTTTTTGGGTGTGTGCGTATGAAAATATCTCAAACCAAAGAGTAATTTAAATAAATGCATAGTCAGGGAAATGCCTACATAGAAGTGAGACTGCAGCATACACAAGTTCAACTGCAGCTAGCACAAAACACAATAGCAGTGAAGACACGGTACTCTGATCTGTAGATATTCACTGAAGACCCTTGTCAGGTAATTGTGCTGCAGCTGTCTCTTCTTTCTTTCTGCTACATAGGCCTGCGGTTTAGCAATGAAAACTCTGCCTGCAACCTCATTGGCAATGAGGGCCTGCCTACTGTACTTCATTCTCCATGGCTTTATAATCCTGACTCTCAAATAGAGGTGCAGTTCTCTATCAAGATATCTGGCATACTGCATCTGACACTGTGGCCCACCTTTTCTCAAGCTGTGAAGACTTGTTGCTGGAAAGGCTGTGGCCCAAAGCAACTTGTCAAGGACACTTGACTCCTCTGTCTCTAAACCAACGTAGTAAGTGTATTCCTGGTGTTTGCAGGGAAAGAGGACTGTGAGGCAGGAGAATGTTCCAAACAGGGAACAGTTATCCAGATGAAGTGCCTCTTAAAGGAGACAGGCTCATTTCATGTAACTTTGCTTAGAGCATGGGGACTAGAAATATTTCTCATATTTGGTTTTAACACCTAGGAAGCATTTCCCTCCCTCCTTTATGCCTATTACTAGTGTTACAGTGAGAACAGACTACCTAATGTGCATGGTAATTATAGCATGCAATATAACAGCAGTATTACCCACTAAAGACTTGACATACCTGTGGGATTGATTCTTTGCTTTGTATTGTGCTTAGAATAATAATAATAAAAGGTTCAGCATAAAGGATTTCTCTGGGATTAATGACTGACTGGGTTAATGGCCTGCAACTCAGTTGCTATTGCTTAATAATGATGCTTTACATTCATGTAGTTCCTTTCTTTGAAGGATCTTAAATTTTAAGTATCAGTTTTCATTCAGTGCATTTATATTCTGAGTATCCCAAAGTGGTAGTGAAAAGATGTGGGCAAGGGCAATAGCTATTATCTGCTTAGCAATAGTGCAGAGGTTTGAAAATTAGTCTAGTAGCACTGATAAGAGCGCTACTCTCTACAAAGGAAATACTGCAATGGATTAGCGAAACAACATATTTATTTTAACAGCCCATTCAGAAGGAAGGAAAAGTAAACACTAGTTCAAGCACAGCAGACCTCTGAAAGACAGGCATTTTTGGTATTGCACTGCCATTCCCAAAACCTTCTGATAAATTTCCATATAAAATTATGGTTGTTTTAAGCAAGCTATGGCAGGAGTGAGCAGATCCTCAGCTACTAGACTGTTGTCATCTTTGGCTGGGTGGTAGATATACTGAAACTCAAGATATCCTGAAACTCAAGATAAAGGGTTTGGCAAGGCCAGTGAGAAGTCATCTAGTTCTGTCCCTGTTACATCTATTGTTTGCAGTAATAAATGCTTTACCATTACCAGCAAGGATCAAATATTAATTGGCCCACATTTTATTTCACCTGTAGAATTAGAGGTACTATGTCGAAGTTGATATATTCCAGAACAGCGTGTTAAGTTCACAGTGAAAACTTTGCTGTGTGGTTCATTGCCAACTGTCTTAGAGGTGAACTGTGAAATGTGGGAACTCAACCTTATCATGAGGAAACAATCATTTAGCAATCATGTTGACTCACAGCAGGGAAAAGGTTCACGTACGAAGTGTTGTAAAGAAACTGTATTACATTCTTTGCAGAAATGATAGATTTTCTCAGTTCTTGAAAGTCTGGACATGAGTCCCTGCCATTTGATATCATATAAGTTGAATTATAATTCTACTTTCCCATTGTAATCTCCCATTCAGAAATTAAATAAAACAGAAGGCTGAAGTGAAAAGGGGTTTGAGATTGCAGAAGAAATCTGAAGTTTCTTATGAGTAATGGACTGTTAGACCATGAATCTCAGATAAAAGGGGAAATAAAGGTAAAATTCATTAGAACATAATGCATCAACATGTAATTTTGTGCTGAATAAGTGTGTACATAGTTGCTGGCAACTCAAGTTTTCATGAGTGGGTTTGTGAAACCTCACTGTGTTTAAGCCTGCCTAGTCTAATGAGTGATTTAAAAACAGAAGCCACCCAAAACCCTAGAAAAAACCCCCATTCATTCATTCATTCATTCATTCATTCATTCCCTTGGTCAATATTCACAACATGTGATTCATAAATCAGCTAGAAGTTCTAGAGATGTTTTGTGGATTTCTGGCATTTGAACTCATGGAGAAAAATGCTAGCCACTGTAGGTCATAGTTGCCTGAGTGATATCAAGAACTTCATACTGTCACTGGTTTTGTAACTTCGTGGACAGTAACAGGATTGTCTAAGGAAATGAGAGTCTGGCCTCTAGCTCCCCTCCTTATACCCTGATCCTCAGGCACATTCGCCTTTCATCTTGTCATATTCACTTAGCCATTTTCTTCATTCCTCTTCCCTGAACTCCTCCCAGACCTAGATACAATTCCTAATTGTGTTTCCCTACTCCAACATACCTTGATCCAGTTAGCTGCAGTTCATCAACCTGAGTCTCTTCCATCAGTCAGTCCCAAACATATTTTACATGTGAACCATTGGGTGATGATCTGCAAGAAACTTCCTATCACATAAAACTGTACGTTTTTTAAAATAATATCTTGGGCAAATATAGGTAACAACAGTTTTTAACATGCTGCTCTGAAACACAGTGGGCAATTGAAATTAGCTGCTAAAGATAATTCACCACAGTTTTTATTTTATTTGAAAAAAGCAAAACCATATGTTTTGCCTGATCTGACTGGCAACACAACATTAAGAAAGTATCTTGAGGCAGTCACAGCCTCAGACTGTTACATATTGGTAGTCATGTTTGACTACAAAGGGTTAATTAAAAGTGTCAGAACCCTAAACAAAAACTATGTCCATAATCAATATACAGGTATCTGTTGCTTCTCCAGTGATAGCAGCATAACTCATATTAAAAACAGTCATTTCACAGAAGAAAAAATTGCCTTTCTATTAGTTATAAAGGCTTTGAGTACGTATCAAGATTCATTAAAAAAGAAAAAAAGCTTGTTTTCAAAGCTGATTTTTCAATGAGAACAATACAGAACGAGCTAATTCCCTCAAACAAACAGAAGTTTGTGGTATACCATCAATTCCAGACTTTGGAATTGGGAATTTCTTCCCAATTTCACAATTCATTTATAAGGAAATACATTTGTATAAATTACAACAGTGTTACTTCTTCTGGACTGCTGTGATATATGACTTGTAGTTTTATGTCCATAAATTGGCAATAGAGAAAAACACATCTGAACACAAAAGACACATAATCTAAGAGATACATTCTTAGTTAAGAACACCTAGACTGAAAGACAGTGGAGTGGCACAGTCATAATATGGCACTGAATGGGGTCAAGATAACCCTCATTATACATCAGTACTAGATGCTCAGTTAGGTCAGTTATCTCAGTTAGCTCTGGACTAATATAGTAGTTATTCTTGTTTTGATTACATCCAACATCTTGTTTATCTAATATTCAATGGCATTCCAACTAAACCAGAAATATCAGATTAAGTACTTCATAAAATGCTTCTTGGAAATTTAAGTGCATCATATCCAACTGTACTTACTTCTTCTATAATGGCAGTAATATCTCTGAAGAATTTCAGCAGTTTCGTTAGGCACAACCTCCCCTGTTTTCACTCAGTGAAACTGTGCTTATCAGTACAGGAGTACAAAATAGCATCAAACTAAACAACAGCAGCCTCTCCTCTTTGCACACCAAAAGACTGAGAGAAAAGACATTTAAATGCAGTGGTAATTTAACCCATTCTTTACTAACAGCTTCATCCTTTACTAGGACTAGGAAGGGCCTTTCAAGGTATTTTGTCTTCTCATATACATAACTTGTATTCAAATAAATCTGTGGCTATATATTAAACTGACATTTTTAATGCAGTTATATGTCCTGATGATTTTTTGTTTGTGGGGTTGTTTTTAGTGGTTTATTTTTGGTGGTTTTTTTTGTTTTCTGAGTAAAGTAGCATGCAAACATTTTAGCCAGAGTAAATAATAACAGACTATAACCCATACAGTTTTCAAACAACAATATCCTATAATTAGATTTTTTAAAAAGAAAAAAAGGAAAGAAAAAAAAAAGAGAGAAACATGATGGATGTAGTTAAATCTAAAACTTTTCTTAGTGGTTTGAGAGCCTATACTGTCAGATCTCTGCCCTCTGAATTTAGTTAGACAACAAAAATTTTGTGTATTTCCATCACCATATGAATCAGTAATTGTCACAATTCTACCTAGGGTCCAGTTCTCTACAGAACTGATAATTTCTTATAGAACTGTTTGTGTGAAATGTATCAGAGAGAAAAAACATTTTGAATTGTATCTTATTCTTTTTTTTTTTTTTCCTTCTATATAATGAAATCAACATCAGTCAGGTTAATAGTATTAGATGTACAATTAAGGTTTTTTTAGTTAAATAGTTATCACAATGCATACCCTTAAATCACATTGCAAGTGATGTCGAGGAGTGTCTACTTTCTTTTCTAGAACAGAAACTCTTTAGGAGAAGGCGATTGTGGACATGAACATAGTAGGACAGAATTTTCTCAACAGAGAAAAGATTTGTATTACCAGGTAGTGTATTAAAAAAAAAAAAAAAAAAAAAAAAAAAGCCTCTTGAAAGAAGTAACATTCTTTCCAATTAATGCTTGTCAGCTGCCAATGTAAAATGCAAGTTTAGAGCATCTGAAGATGGGAAGCTTAAGTGCAGGTGTCCATTTTGCTTATCTAATTATACAAGCAAAAACAGATTCAGAGAGGAAAGAATTAATCATCCCTTCATGTGTTCACTGTACTTCAGTGTTTTCTAATACCTCTCTCCCACTCACTTCCTTAAAACAACCAATTGCATTTAGAATTGCATAGCTATTCAGCAAAAGTATATATTCTTTTTGATGTACCAGAGAAAATATAGTTCCCTTTATGACAAGTTAGTGTCTATAGGTTGAAACTCTTCCCCAATTATTATTATTATTATTATTATTATTATTATTAATTTTAATTGCACAAATAATTGTTTAATAATGCACAAGGTCTCTAACTGTTTGTTTGTACCTCTACATTACCTTTCTTCCCAGTTTATTCAAGTCTGTACTGTTCCATAGTAAAAATCTACTTCGTTGCAAATACTTACGAAGAAGAAATCTTGGCACAAGATCAAATAAGGTGTTGTAGCAGATGAAAAAACTGGTTTTGATTATTGCCCAGATGTTTCCACTTTCTCTTTATACTTCATTATACTATATATTACATCAACATTATTTTCACATGAACCAGCATACTGCATATCTATAATACAGGTACATTGTCAACCTCTACCACTCAAATTTTCTGAAAATACTTTGGCACAAAAAACTTCAAATCTAAAAAGACAGAAAAATTTCTAGTGACTTCAGTGGACTTTTTAGCAAGGCCAAAGTTACCCATTTTCTCTCCACATTTTTCAGGTTAAGAAAACATCTGGAGATGCAGTATCGCTTGTACAACAAATTTGTATCTTCATATCTCCCCAATATCAGATTAGGAGAGAGATCAGGAGAAAGAATTATTTTTGCATGAAGAACAACATCAATAGAGATGAATATTCTTATAAGAACATTTTGTTTTCTTTTTTTATAAAAAAAATATTTTAAGGAATGTGCTTCAGAACGTGTGTTCTTCTCAATAAGAAGTTGCTCAATCTGTAGAAATTATAACAAGAAAACACGAAACAGGCTTTGCTATTCAAAAGGCTGAAGAAAGGTTTCATATCTACTTTATTTGAAGTATCTAGTATTTCTGTTATATTCAATGAAAGATCTTTGTGTTGCATAGTACAAAACCTACAGTAGCTGAGTAGAGAGGGGCTGGTTTAGGCTGTACAAGTGAAGCACAAAACCACTGGCAACTTGAAATTTTCTTGCAGATGTGAGCCTGCCATACAGGGAGATACAATAGCAGCCTAGGCTCTCTGGGACTGTGGCATCAAATCCTGCAACAAGTAGATGAGCACTGATGCTCCATTCCATTCCTAGTTCTGTTTCTATTTGCAAGTGTGCCAGTACACAGCTGGTATTTCTCCTTTTCCCACTCTATCACATTTATCAAATGCAGATAACATTAATACATGAAGGCATTAAATACCATTCCCTGAATTTCATGAGAAGAATTTTCTAATCTCTTCTATGTTGAATGTTTCAGAAATATTTTGACAGGGAAAACCCTTCACTTTCCAAAAAGTACTCAAACTGCCTTTAAAGTGTACTTTTGAAGGTAATATTAACTCCTGAGTGTATCCAGTAAAGTACGCTTTTTATATATGGGAAGATAACAAAGTTAAATAATAATCAATTGTAGAAATCTTCTGGCAAGTTCTGATTTCAAAATGTAATTCTCCGAGCCTAGGCTCTGTAACTCACTATATATCATCATAGATCCCATCCTTATTGACTGAACTGGGAGGCCTGCAGGGCTTGTTAAACTCTATAAAATCTATTTAAAGAGTTTCAGCTTTGGTATTTGATAGAAGCAAGCTGACATCAGCTAATCCAAAGTACTTTATTTATGAAAATAAATATTCACTTTGGTTCTAGAATTTGGTTAAGACAGGAACTTTAATTTTTATAAAAAATATTTTTGGCCACATGATAAAATGCAACATATCAAGATATTTTCAGCGTCTGTTTTCCTTGTAAAAGTTTACTCTATAATGTAGTCACTTCAGTGGCATAACTTTGTGAGTGGATAATCTTTAGTCTTGCCAAACATTTCTACTGTGTCGCCTCCCAAATGGTTCACACTATAGAAGAACAGCTGCACTACCTTTCTAAGAGTGTTTAGTAACAGATGCATCACATTTTCCATGTAATTATCAGTACTACATAGAGTAAAATGGGTTTATATTTTTGGGCCCTGGTTCAACACTTAAATACAACATGCAAGAAGTCTAACAGAGGGCTGATAAGTACATGCCTAGATACTGCTGAATAAATACTGTCTCCCAAATATGTGTGGGTTTGTTTATTTTTTTCTTGTAGATATTTATTTATGCAAAATATTTCAGAGTTCAGTGTAGCTTCAGATGTCATACTTTTTATTGATTCCAGAATGTATAGGCAGGCATAAATGAGATCTAAATAATCCAGTCATTAGTCTCAAATCAAAAAGACCCTTCTGTAACCATTAAAAATATGCAAATTTCAAAAGGTCTACCAAGGGTTCCCTGGTAAAGAGATTTCATATTACAAAAACCTCCTGCTTGTGCTCAGCCTGTTAAATCCAGGGATTTTACTTACTCTAAAGAATCAGGGTCAGAATGAAGCTAAAACATAACTGCAGGAAAGTACCTCCCTTTCTCTATTATAAACCATTGCCATTAACCATCATAAGCTAGATCAGGGGTCGTCAAACTTTTTAAACAGGGGGCCGGTGCATGGATGAAGTGGCAGGAATTCAACTGCGGCTGCTTGGTTTCCCAACCCCCCGGGGGGGGCGGGGGGGGTCTGTAAATACCGGGGGCCGGATTGAGAACCCTGGGGGCCATATCCGGCCCGTGGGCTGTAGCTTGAGGACCCCTGAGCTAGATCATCTGCTTTTAAATTTTTCTAACCAAGACTTTGCCCCATATTTATTTGTTAGAGGACCGTTAGGTAGTTTTTATCTGTTTTGTGTTCTCCCTCCCTGCTTTAAAGTTAAGGTTACAGATGTAAAATATTTAACAGAATTAAGGATTTGGAAGAGAAGACCTGTCATTATTTTGCTTCTGGAAAACATTTGGTTGAAAGGGTAATCTGAAGATAGGGGTGATAGGCAGTTCATTGGATTTTCTGCTATGAAATTTGTAGAGAATACCTTTAGTTATTACTGATTGACAAATGAGATGTTGTATATTGGAAGGCAAAGGCTGTATCACAAGCTACCATTTATGTCAGAACAGTGACAGAGTATTTTAATTAAATGTATAAAGAGTTGTTTGATAAGAGGGGGAAGGAACTCTAACACTGCAAGTACATACAAAGCTATCTAGACATTTTAGCCATGTTGCCTCAGATATACCCTTTTATTGTGCTATGTTAGTAGCACAAAGGTTGCAGGGCTAAGAATTAACTTTTTGATCTGACAGCACTGTATTACTGAGAGATTCAAGAGACTCAGTGCAGTGCCTTTTCTCTCCTGTGAACCTATGCAAAGGACAAAACCACAGTCACTTTTTGTATGGTCAGTAAAGCACTGCAAAATGCCACATCAATCTTCCCTTGTCAGACTGATCTTACTGAGGATGCAAGTGTTTGTTTGCTTTTTACACAGAATATGCCAAAAAGATAGCATGGTCCCTCGTAAGCATCATATCACACAGACATTTACAAGCAAACTTTCTTCCAGACAAGCAGTATTCTCTGATGATGCTACCAGTTACCATTTGTGGATATGGATTCAATTGTTGGTACAGCAACTGGTCTCTGAGGAGAAGGTAGATTAGAAGTTAGGGATTTGCCTTCAGACTTCATTCTTCATGCTGTTGTTGGCTTCTTGTGCATCTTTGGACAAGAAGCTTTTGAGCCTTTGACTCAAGGATTTTGGCATAACATTCATGTAGGGACTAATATCCTTCATCTCTCTTGGAAGATATGTGCTTCCATTAAATTGTGTCATCATGGTTTTCCTTTTGGCCCTGATGTAGTAACATGTCATTTTACAGAACTGTAAGTATATCAGGAAAAAACCCCAAACTACCAACTTTAAGAGATAGTAATCCATTGCAGAAATCTTATCCAACGATTAAATGCTAGGAACTACTGAGGACCAAAGACTGACTAACGCCCATTAAGAGATACTTACTGAAAAGTTGTATTATTAACTAAAGGTAGTTCTAACAAAAATACTAATTCTTCATTAACAGCAGCAAGCAATCACTTCTGTTTAATTGTATTATTTTGAGCTCAGTGTTTTGCAAACCGTTTTCACTTTCTGCTCTTTTAAAGCTACCAGACTTGCAAAAAAGAACTAAATGCATGATGTGATGTCACATACAGAAAGAACAAAACAGAATAAATACAGAAGAACAAAAAAACCCTACCGAGCATGAATTCTAATGGCCACATTTGCAAATGCATAGATGACAGAAATATAGGCAACTAATAAAGACTTTCCTTTTGCTGGAGAAGGGAAATAAGTTAAATGGGCTTACACAGTTTCACCACTGTTCTTAAGAAAGCAAGAAATATTTTCTATAATGTGGGAAAAAAACATATCCCATAACTAGATGGACATTCCTACTAGGATTCTTCTGGTTAATTTATCCAGCCTTTGGAAACCAGGAATCATGAATACTGGATTCCTGGACAGAAGAGGTGCAGCAGCCTTTTGTGCAACATCCAGGAAGTGTTTGCCTGCAGGTAGAGTTAATCACAAAGCAGTCTTACTGCAATCAAATTCTGAATTTGCAAATGAAATTGGAGAAGATGGAGGGAATGCATGAAAGAATGTATTCCCCTTTACCACTGCCCAAACTCATGCTGTTTACACCATGTTTACAAGAAAAAATATACCAGTTATATTCTGGCAACAAAAGACAGAAGATTTCAGACGACAGTACTACTAAAGGACCCCAGCAGTCATTGTTCACTCTAGTCTGTCAGGAATATGGCTGAACCTAAACAGAAAAAGCTTGAAGTACTGCAAGGACAAATAATGATTTTTTTTTTCTTTACTTTCTCTCTGCTACTCTTTATTTCTTTACACCACCTCTTATCTCCATCCCCCCTTATGTGTCTGAGATCAAAAAACGAAGGCAATAATTTCTGGCCAATAGATGATGTTTAAGCATGAAAGTAAACTGACCCCACAGCCTAAGGAAAACTATTTTCCTGGAAGGTGTGAAAGCCAACAAAGCACATGCTGACTCAGAGAGCTACCTTGGACAACAGGGAACGGAGTCACAACAAACAGTAGCAGATTTTGTCTTCACTCACTGATCAGGAATAGTTAAAGTGAAATTATTGTTAGGGAAGAGGAATGACAAAAGCATCATAGGACTAAAAGTAATAACTTCAGGTATCTGGGAAACTGATCAATGTTCCTGATCCAGCCCCCTTCACAGCACCAGCAGAAATAATGTCAGATGTAAAGATATTTTTAGGAACAGTAGAATGAGAATATATACAGGGAAGAATGACTCTGATGTTTATATCAAATAGCTGTCTGAGTATGCATACAGTTCTAAAGCTGCAAAAGAGCTATTGGCAGCATGTTTTATTTTCAAATTGATTTTCAAGACAGACACTAAAGCTTGTTTTCTTTCTCCTCTCCTTCTTCCAGAAGGAAAGCCTAAGTAAAATGTAATTTAGCATGCTGGAGTTCTGGACACTTGTAAATGTAATTATTTGGGAAGAAGGTGTTGAATGTTTGGAGGTTTGGAGTCTGAACAGAAGCCAGGAAAGGAAATAAGAAATGCCAGAAAAAGCAGCATAGCAAATAGACAGAAATCCTATTAAAAACTTAAACCTGAAGAGAAAAGCATGAGAAATACACAACTGGAACAGACTAGAAAAATAGTTTCTTGCATGTATTTCCCACAACTAAAACTCCAGTAGATTTAATAGGTTTTGGATCAGGCTTCCAAGAATGGAAATATGAATGACAAATCAAATAAGAAGGTATTGGAAAACAATTATCTAATAAGGAAGAAATAAACTCTCAATTTAATAAATGTTAATATTTAGGGACACAATTTATTGTTTAAAAAGGAATAATTAATTCAGCTTAAACTCAATATGTACTGTACAATAAATTGTTGTAGAGAAAGACGCATTGAAGCTTTGACTAGTCTATGAGCAAGCATACAGCAAATCCATATTTGAGTTAAATACTATTTTAACATAAACATAACTTGAACTGTGAAAAAAATTGAATTTTCAAAACTATAAACAGAATAAAAATAATCTTGAAAAGTCCTGCCCATATAGGACTGGCAAGAATTAATGTGTCAATAATTAAAACAAACAAAAAACAAAAAAAACCCACAAAAACCCAAACAACAACAACAAACAAAAACCAAATACAAAAATCCCACCCCAAAAAAAAACCTCTGAAAAAACCATGAACAAATGCAACGACCCAACCCACAAAACCCAAACCAAGCAAGCCCCCTTCATCTGTTATTTTCCCTTGAAGTATTTTCTGCCATGAAATACATCACAACAGGGACCCATGAATTGGTCATTTTACCTATCTATATCCCCATCCAAGACAAATATTCCACATACGGGAGCAATCGATATGATCTGCCTCCAAAGCTCATTATGCTTCCTTTGGTCTCTACACAGAATATTTTATCCAAGTGACCTTTTTTCTCTTTCTATTTGACATTTTGTCTCTTCTTATCTGCTCCTTGAATTTCCCTGATTTTACCAGTTTTACTCTTTGAGACTTGTAACTCCCATCACAGAAAAGAAACAATTTTCTTTTCCTCCATTTATTCTTCAGGCCAGATCATACCATCTGTCAAGGCAGTGTAAATTAGTAGTAACATGGCAAAAAAAGGCTTTTGATATTTTAGTGCACTGGGACATTACAGGATTACTGATGATGACTGACTGATGATAGAAGGTAAGAATTTTTTTTCACAAGTGTCCTGCTAAAAGTTGTCTGAACACAGTATTACCAATGAGAAGGAAGATAAAAAAATACTATTTTTTCTATCACTACTGATATTAATTAAAGGCAAGAAACGTAGTTGCCCCACTAAGTTTATTCTGAGAAACATATTTGACTAAAATCTATATTTCTTAAAGAAACAGCTTATCCATTAAAAATCTACTTTTCTGATCAGCTGTCTTTGCTTTTACTATTCCTTGATTTTAGGAACTCAGTTCTGTCAACTTGAGAAATAGAAAGGGGGCAGTTTCCATTCTTATTAACAGATTCACTTATAAGTGCCATAATGAGCTTGTAGCAACATTTCATATTTTTTAATTTGCTTATTGATTGGAAACTGCAAGGAAAACAAAACCGACACCATCACTACAATATGGGAACTATCTTTCTTTGGGAAACTGTAATTGGTAAAGGTTCTGTGTTTTTAATCGATGATATTTCTTATTGCTTCAGGAAAATTTTAAAATGTATTATCATTCTCTTGCATGCAAAGCCGATAGATGCATTAGGCCACTCTTCATTGACCACTTAAAAGAACTTAAATCAGGAGGGCAAGTCAGACACTGACTTCTTAAATCCCTCATAGTCTGCTTGCTGTTGCGTGCAGACTGCCGTGGAAGCCAGAATCTGAGTGTGCTGTTCATTTGCTGTCTCAACTTTCCATGCCCATAGCAAATGAGTCCTGAGTTCAGAGGTGGTGGTGACGGGTAAGTATTATCCACCTGTAACATCAACACTTGTACCTAGCACCCCACTTCCAGGGTCATTACAAATCTGGACATTTCAAAAACATTCCAAGATTTACAGGATTTTACTAAAGCAACAAATGTGTGCATGTAAACAAAACTAATTTTGCCATAGTGAGATAGCAGAGTTTGCCCAGCAACAGTCTATATTAAGATTAAAAAAAACATTTACATGTTCTCTTAAATATCATGGCAGAAGTAGAACAATAATAGGAAACACTCCAGGAGACAAGCCTTGTATACAGCAAAAGACAATCTTAGTGCAATGTTTAACTCTGAGAAAATCATACTGTGAAATAATAATAACAACATATTTTATATTAATTTTCAGTTAAAAAATATATTCTTAGTTGTCTTTACCAGGGCACTTTAGTGCAAGAGCACATTGTAAAGAATCTTACCATGAAGACTAGCGACTTATCAGTAGAAGCCTTATCAACAGTTCAATTAAAAGAATGGGGAATGTGATTTTGCTGACTTGTAAAAGTGAGGATGTTTCAGGACTGCAGTTCTCAGGCAGAAAAAGGGGAGACTTTAGTGGAAAGCAGTCGAGTAATTTTAACCAAAAAAAGCACAGCATGGTTAATTGGATCGTAAAGCACAGGTTTTCATGATATATGGAACAAAACAAATAAAGAAACAAACTGTTGCTTTCCTGAACACTAATTCTGCTTCTGTTTTTTCCCTGGGATTCTGGTAATAGTTTGAATATAACCTTCACACTCTCCTGTGTTAAGGATAAGTTATAGCGGGTCTGTTCCCCTCATCTGCAACACAGAATAACAGAGACAATTGCTTTCAACATTGAAACACTCCTGATTCTTAGAATAGTTAAATTATCCAATTTCATCACTAAGCACACATTTTGGGGAAAAAAAAAATAGATTGTTGCATACAAGGATGTAATCCACTAAATTAATAGAGCATTATTCTCTATTTTGATACATAATCTCTGATGTTTCCTTCTTCATCCAAACACAATTTTTGGGAGTAAAACAAATTCTATTCTACATGGCCACTTAGAGTTTAACCGATCAGATTTATCATTAACTTGTTCTTTCTGTTCCTTAGAGAAAAACTTGGTTTAGTTCTTGTCTTCTGACAAATCTATTAAAAACTTATTTTTACTCTGAGCTGCTTTCTACTGAGACTTTATAAAAAGGGATTTATTTAATTTTTCAAATTGCAGTATATCAGAGGCTTTAAAGCTATTTGCTTTAAATTTCAAATAGAAAATTTAATCTTTGCAAAGGTGCTGAGTTCTGTAAAACTTTATGCCATTGTTTAAATTTTTGCTATGGGCTAATAATAATAATAAAAAAAAACCCCTCAGCTTTTTATTAGGATGTGTAATGGGAGACAGCATAAGAAGATTTCTGGTCAATGTGCATTAAAAGTAGTATTAGCTTCAGGTTTTTAAATCCTCTGAGCTAGTTACATTCCTATTTAAGCATCTGTTTTGACGATTTAAAATGTGGTAGTATGGGGGAAAAATAATTACATTTTGCTACTTGAACAAAAGAGGACTACATTTTATTAACTTTTACCATTTTAAATGAGACATTCAAGCTCAAAAACCCCTAAGGACAAATAAAATTATCATTAATTAATTTTATCACTCATGTATTGAATGCAATTATTATGTTTGAACTGTTTGTATGTACTTTTTTTTGTACCTGATACCACTGTACCCAAGTCTATTACAAGTCTGAGCTAAAGAGCCTGGTTCTCTAATTCAAGCCATAAGGATTTAGACTTCTAATACCTACAATTTCAGAAAAAAATCTAGTCAGCCAGTATAACTGCAAATATGTATTGAGCTTCCAGGATGGACAGACAGACTCTTGCATGCTTTACTTACCATCAGAAACTCATTCTGAGAAACAAGAATGAAGGCAGAAATGTCTAAGCCTTTGCCTTTTACTCGCTTAGATAATGACATCAGGATAATGACATCAGGGTAACATCCAACTTTATCCTTCATAAGCAGGCTGAATCCTGTTTCTGCACTTGAGGAAATATTAAAGAGCCTGTACAGGTGCAGGTTTGATTAGCATAATTGTTGCATTGGAAAGGGTCTTCAAAGGAAAGATATGACATTTGTAAGAAAATCTGACGCAAGAACCATGTACAGTTACCAACTGTACAGGGATAAATAGACTTATAACAACAACAACAACAACAAACCCCCACAAAAAAACCAAAATAAAACCAAACAAACAAAAAAGAAGAAGTTGAATATAACATACACATATCATAAAATCACAAAAAAACACTTGCACCTGGAGATTCTCAGAACAGGGCTAACTTTAAAGACAGATTAGCTTTACATTCAGCTGAAGTGGAATTCAGAAGGTGATATTCATTGAACAAATTGGTATCTGAAAATGTTACTTATAAGAATGACCTTTTCACCTACAGTTAGAAGCCAATCCATTTTCATGATTATGTGATTTCTTGTCATTCTTTTGGCTCCACACAGGAAACTCTGAGATTCATTGGGAAATTCATGTTCTCTGGCAGAGCTTTAGATCATCAAAAGGAAATGAGCAAACTCATGCATATTTTGTTTAGCTGGTAGTTCAGAGTATTTACAAATCCAGTTTTTTATGGAGCACTTTTTGTGGAGCAATCTTTTTAGGGAAAAGGTTCTTCATAGCAGAAACCTATCCACTGGGAAATTACAAGTGACATCTTTATAAAAGCTGAGGCATCTAAATACACAAGTAACTGGTACTAGTTGGATAATCAATATGCCATACCAATACCCTAATCCTTTCGTCTCCCTCTTTACTAATAGACTTTCTTTCTCATTAGTACTAATAAGTAATACATACAGCCCTAAAGCTGAAGCTGAAAACTTCATGATATATTACCAGATTTCAGAATTACTTCTACCATTTCATATTTATTACTCTGCTACTAACAGAGTAATTACAAACATAAAACAGAGTAGCACAGAAATATTTCAAAGAAAGCCAGTTTTCAATACATAAACAAATACCTTTGTTGGTTTTTTTTGTTTGTTTGTGTTTGTTTTTACACATACACACACACATATATAGTAAACAAGTTTGTAAGGGCAACTTTTTTTCCTAACTACCTGTAGGGTCATTCTAGTGTAGCAGATAAAACATCCAAACTTTTCAACTATAAAATAATAGTTTTAAAAGGCTGTTAAGCATTTGAATGTGCCAGAATATTCCAATAACAGTACCTTTGGGATGAACTTGTGAAAAAATTTAACCCCTAGCCTACCACATTTCAACTAAATTAGCTTTTCTCATTTGTCTCTCCCTGCCCTGAAGCTCAAAATAGTCTTTCTTGGAAAACCTGACAGGGATCCACCTTATTGTAATGCAGCAATTTTCATCCAGTTTCTGTTATTAATGTGGTTATAAAAATTCTATTAAACTAGTTAACCTTTCATTTGGGGGAAAAAAGGAAGGCCATCGACTGTGGTCTTATGCAATAAGTCAACTGAAAGATGTTAAAACCAATTTGGTAGCAGTAATGACAGGGTATTTCTGCAGTACTGCACACCCAGCATACAGGTAACTTGGTCTTGAAACAGCATCTCTAAAGAGTGTCTGAATATAAATAGCTGAACTTTTTTATGCCTCAAGTTGTTTTGGATCTAGTACCAAGCATATGTTTGGCATTTGCTGACCCAAACATGAGTTGTAAATCAAGAGTTGAAGAATTCTGCCCTGAAGTAACTAAGTACTTCAAAGCACTATTTTTTAAAGATCTCCACAGAAAAAAACATTAGCCAGAAAATACAGAAAGTGAATAAAAATATAGTGTAATTATAGTTTTATAAATCATTAAACTGAAAAAAAAAATAATCATCAAATGTGGATGTATGAGAGATTAAAACCCATTTAGAGATGACCTGTTAGTCAGAGGAAGTCTTTTTAAGGTTCAGGTGTCTAAACTGAGAAAGGTATCACTGCATATGCAGGAAGGAACAGTAATGTGAACTGAGCTCAGTACCAGAGGAACACTTTTTGTCATCTAACCCCTCATATTTAACTACATTACAACAAATTTGGCATGCACATGAAGATAATTTTGGCACCTTGTTTCTGAGAGACAAAACATCAACTGGATCTTAAGCCCTGTCAGTCTGATTGTCAGAGGTGACTAGTTATTAAATCACTAGCTATTACCATTTACTTTCATTCCTTTTTTGAAACCTCCTTCTGATCTAAGGCCAAAACCTTGACTGATAAGCAAAAAGTATAAAGGTCTCCCCAGTAAGGGCTACAAAGTTTGTTTTCATCACTAGCTCTGACTGTATACATTTTCTAATTACTGTATAGATTTTCTACTTGTTCTGTGAGGAAGGAGCAATCTTTTTTGCCTTTCATGTGTGCAACACATAGCAAAATGGAGTCTTGACTGGTGAATGGGGTAAAGTCTACATTTTACTACTAGTAAAGTCTGTACCTCTTTGAATTATAATTTCCAGTTTTGTGGCATTCACATTCCTCTTTTACCTCCTTACAATGCAAGCCACATTTTTGTTTGAACGTGGTATCAAGTATTAATAATTCTCAGTGCAGAATGATTTCATTTGCTTTCACCAACAGACTTAAACAGGAGTAAAATTAAAGTTTGAAATAATAACCTTTGAAGAAATAAAATTTTACTCTTGCATTCAAGCCTTGGATGCTTTTTAATTTTTTAATAAATCTTCCAATTTCTACTTTTTCAGTAATTTATCCCAGCCCAACCATTAGTAAATTTGTTATCAAATGATACTGTAAACGGAAAAAGAAACCCTCAAACTTGAAACTTTGATGTCACATGTTACTAATGCTTAGAACTTGCAAATATTTCTTGCTCAAACAGTTTAACATTCCCGAAATTGCTAAAAAACTCTATGATTCTGTGATTCCATGAAAAATGGCAAGGTAGCATTCCAAGTTTCTAAGTCAAACTTCTATTTTGCCATACAAAGGCTTTTCGTTTTATCTTTGGGTACATCTATGGTTAGACAAAATCACTGAATGTTGAAAGGTACCTCTGGATATGGTCTAGTCCAACACGCTGCTCAAAGGAGTGTCAGCTAGAGTACGTTGCTCAGATCCTTGTCCTGTCAGATTTTGAGTACTTCCAAAGACAGAGACTCCAAACCCTCTCTTTTGCAATCTGTTACAAGTGTGTTTCTTTACATTCCTTTTCTAAGGGTGTTTGATGACCCTCACAGTGAAAAAGCATTTATCTTGTTCCAGTGGAATTTCCTGTGTTTCAATTTGTCTCTTGTCCTGTCACCAGACACTGCTGAGAAAAATCTGGCTTGGTGACACTAAGTCAAGAGACACCCAGCTTTTTAAACTTTCTATCAGATATTTTCTCACTTTCGCATTTAGCCACTTGGAGAGTGTTGCTCTTTTCCACTGTTACAGAAGCATTTAATAAATACCTTGGTCATCTTTGCATCAGGCTTTTGAATACTAAGATACCTGGACTTCCAGGAATGAAACAGACTGCGTACAAATCTGTTCTGACGCTGCAGTTATGGCTGGCTTCTGCTCAAAACATTTATATTTCTCCTTTATTTCCCAAAGCCCATCCTATTTATTAACAACAAATCCATCACCCTTAATCAGTTTTGTGCAAGATTCATACAGTGTTTTAGCTATAAAACACTGGGCATTTGCTTAACTCAATTTTAACATTCATTGTGGATTTTAGTAGCAATCAAGGTATTATTCAAATAGACTCTTAGCTTAAATTTTCTCCCCATCCTAGTACTATTTCATTAAAAGTTCCCTGCTGTTGCCTACAATATTGCAATATTTCAGAGACAAAAAAAAAAAAAATATTGGTAGCCAGTAATTTTGCACATAATTAGTGTACGATCTCTTGCAGTTTTCACCACTGAAGCTCTTGTAAGTAGGTAAACTGAAACCTGCCCATTAGCAAAGAAAATAAACAACTCAGAAAATATAAAAATTCAAAATTACGCTATTATCTGTTAAAGCTCTAACAAACATTGCCTTTTAGCATTAAAAAGGAATTTAGTTCAGAGATACTATCTAGGTTTACTCCATCCTGTTGCAGTACAGTGTATTAAAATATCATGTATTTTTACTTCTTGGAAATCTCTACATAGACAAGGGTGTTACATTATTATGATGGAAACACTTACATATCCAAAACCAACAATGAAGAACACAAAAATTTCACTCACCAATTACAAGTAAAACACAACATTAATTTGAAAACATTAGTGTCAGGTTCATTCATAGTTTTTTGTTCATAGTTTGTATTGTTCATGTCTGACAGAACAGACTCACACCTTAGCTAATGCTTTTATGATTTCTGATGATACAAAAGAATACACAAAACCCAACAGAGTACCAAATATTTTGTCTCCCTCTGCCTCATTTGGTAAGAAGGTTATCATTAAGTCCTAAAGTTTGCATGAGCACGTACAAATAGAACATGTGCTTGTCATTCTGTTTGGATCAGTTGGTATAAGAGAAGGTGTATAAAGAGGAAGTTTTTGGAGATATATTTCAGCAGCTAACTGGTGGAGGAGTGGCACATGGTTTTAAAGGGACGAAAATTAACCTTGCCTACTTTTTTGAGTCCAAAATAGCTCTGATAACTTGAGACACTGTAATACAGGGAAATTTATAGCTTCCAACATCACAGATCTAAAAGGTTATCTCAAATGCAAGTGTAAACCTTTTGCAATTGGTTCATATTTACTGCTTTCACATCCTACCAGGTGTTAATGTTCTTCAAATGCTGTTAGTTGAATGGCTTTTTAGGCAGCTGAACGTTCTGCAGGATTAGGCTTATTGTTTTTTGACAATGAGCAACACTCAAACACATCTATTGTCCCATCATACTCTTTTATGTGTTAAAGGCCATCTGTCCGTCCTTTTTATATTCCTGGTTCTTGAGCTTTGTCTGAATGTGAGATAGGGTGAACATAGTTTTGCCTTTAACAATAGATCTGTGCAAGATGATCACTAAAATGTTTTAAACCTTTTAGGTATTAATATTAAGTGGATTTACATTGAATAGGTCTGTCTAATGGATCAGCTCATTGTATTCAGTGACAAAGTCATCCACATGAAGAAAATGCTATTAACTGTACAGCATTCTAACTCTTCTCTGAAGAGGAGCCCTTCTTAGCAGTCTTTTATTCTCTTGATGTCAATTATAAATCAGGAGTATTCTGACCTCTGCTGCACATTAGCATTAAGAACATTCTAATGGTCAGCTCATAATTATGCTTCTTCTTTGTTTTCCTTTTATTCTCAGTTAAAAATTAACATTATTTTAGATGTTCTAATTCTCCAGGTAATCTATAAAGTCTTTCATGTGGGAAAATTAATTTCAAAAAAAAAGGAAAGGCAATTACACATTTCTAGTGTGTGTCTTTCTCCTTCTAAACACTCTCATCTCCATTAAAGTCTCTTTCAATGTGTATTATCTAACTGATTTTATAATAACTCATTTATCTTTAATTTTCACTGACCCAAAAAAAGTAAAAATAAAATATATTACAACAGCTTGATATCACCTGGCTTGTATTGTCTGATTTCTAGAGCTAGTAAGCTGCAGCTGGGATCAGGTTCCTCTATTGGCAGGCTTGTCTCAGAGCCCATAAAGTCAACGAAAGGTTTTCTGTAGCACTTGTGATACAAGGATTTCAACAGGCTGTAGGTTTCAAGAGTTGAGGCTGTTCCCATACCCGTTCAAATGGCCTGTAATTAAGGATGTTCCACAACCTATACATTCATGACCCTGCATCCAAGCAGGCTGCTACTTTAATTTTGCTTTTTTTCAAATGTTATATCTTTCTCTGAAGGATCATTGACTGTTCCTATGCTCAGGAAGAGCAATATTTACATATTTACATAAAATATATAAAATATATTAAAAATATCCCATGTTACCTTAAGTACAAACATTATCAAAACTAAAAAAAATATATAAAAATATTGCATTTAGAGAATAGGACATGTTTCAGATGGGATAAGTAAAGTGTCTTTACCAGAACACTAAAATCAGCTCAGCAGACTTGCCCTCTTTAACTCATGAAATTGCTGGTAAATTACTTTACTGGTACATTATTTTTGAAAATTAAACCAGAATTAGTACTTACTCAGAACTATTTTTGTGCTGTGAACTGAGCTCGTGAAAAGATCTGGAGTAAAGAGAAAAAAAGACAGCTTCAGTTCAGTAGGTGTTTCAAGGCTGAGGAGCACAGCATAGTTTCAGGGATGCTGCTCAGGCAGAACAGGCATTTTTCTGTCCGCAGTCTGCCAGATGGAGTTGATGTGAACATCTTGCCATCCTGCCTCTCTTTCTGTGTCGTAAACTATACACAAATAATCTGAAGCCAGATGCTAAAAAATTCTTAAACACACCATGAAAATTCATAACCCTTAATGAAGGGCCTAGGTACCTCCATCAACTTTGACTCCCACTTTGAGAGCTCTTCATTTTGAGCCAGGCTGTGAAGCCAAAAAGCAACAAAAGTCTCCATGTACAGAAAATGACTGAATAAGGCAGCCAGCAACTATTTGATGTAAAAAATGGAAATAATCTGCAGAGGCATGTTTCCTTTCAAATATGAAGGCTCCAGTTCCATCCTTTCTCTCACCATACACACATCCCTCTAATGAGATTTTGATAGGTTTCTTAAGGAATTAAACAGCTTCAATGGTGGACACAAGAAGCCCTTTACTCCACCCCAAAACACTTCATAGTATTGTAGCCCTGACCAGGAAATTTGGAGATAGGTGCCTGAGTATCCACAGGCAGAGTCAGGTATTGAATAATATTTTGGGTAAGATATTTTCCATATCTTGGCTGAGCATGCTAAACTAATTCATGGAAGAAAAGAAATATCAGTGCCACATACCATTTTCTTAGTTCCTCTAGTCACATAATGTTCCTGACCTCCAATTCAGGTGTTGTACATATACAGATTGATAGATGGACAGATGGTGACCAAGAATGACCTACAATGAAATTTTAATTTTGTTGAAAGACATACACTTTGTTTTTTCTCCAAAAAATATTCCATAACATTTGTAAGCTAGGAAATACATGTCCCATCTAGGTTTACAATCAGCCTTTAATAAGACTGTTAAAATACTTGTCATCTCTTCAAGATCTGTTTTTATTGGGAGGAACCCAGATCCTTCTGAGGTATTTTAATGAAAAGTTCAGAGAGAAAACAGCACTTGAAAAAACAGCCTAAAACCTGCTGCTGATTGCATGTATGCCTAGCACAGAGGAAAATTGGTAGAAATACCTAACACAAATCAAGCAGAGATATTCAAGCAAAAATCTCATCCTGCAGTGAGTCACTTTACTTCAAGAAGTGATTTGATCTTCTCTGCAATGTGAGCAGGAATCAATTCCTATTTGAGACTAAGAAATCTTTTCCCATTAAGATTTAATTGAACAAGACAGATACTGTCAAAAAGTTTCACTTTTGACAGACCAGCTTTTCCTGACCCTCTGACCTTTTCTATTAATGTCCCCTCCCCCCAAAAAAAACAAAACCAAACCACCCAGCATATTGTCCGTCAGCTCTGCTGACTGTGATTTCCAAGTAGCTTCACATGAACTCTTACAGTAATGAAAAGTAATTAACACGTTCTCTTAACTCATGTTAGAATTTAATGTTGAACTCAGGCAAGCAGCAAGGACTATTAACTTTTATGAGTGTATAATGGCAGAACAAAACCTCCAAGTGTAAGTGACCTCCAAGATTTGTTTTGATTCCCAGACATTAAGAAATAAATAACTAGTTCATTATATCACAAGGGGAATTTATTTGGGCAAATAAATCAGGCTATGTTAATTAAAAGTAACATCTGAACTTCTATAAAATTTGAAATGAGCTATTATCAAATTTGTTTAGTATCAAACTAGTAGAATGATTTTAACTTTGGATTTCCCAACAAGAATATATGTATATTTGCTCCCACTTCTGCTTCTCCCTTGCCCTTCCATTAGTTCTCTTTGGACTAATACTGTCTAACTTTCAAATACACTACACATGGTTTAATTGTCCTAACATTAAAAATAGGTTATTTAGGATAGATAAACTGTTCAAATTTCTGCCTTCTGACAATCAAGACACCAGAAATGCCATTGTAAATTCTTGTTTAAGTCAAAATACAGAGGCATCACTGCAAATGTTATTTCACCTTAAAATAACAAGAAAATTATTTCTAATTTCTGTTGAGAATTAGTTTTGTGCTGTCATAGCTCCCTGAATCAGTGTGGTGGGTTGACCCTGGCTGGATGCCGGTTGCACAGCAAGCTACTCTATCACTGCCCCTCTTCTGTTGGACAGGGGGAGAAAAATGTAACAAAAGGCTTGTGGGTCACAACAAGAACAAGGAGATCACTCAGCATTTACTATCACAGGTATAAACCAGAACTGATTTGGGGAAATTAACTTAATTTATAACTAGTCAAATCAGAGTAGGATGTTGAAAGATAAAAGCCAAATCTTAAAAGACCTTTTCCCTACCCCTCCCTTCTTCCCTGGCTCAGCTTTAATCCCGATTTCTCTACCTCCTCCCCTTGAACAACGCAGGGAGATGGGGAATGGGGGTTACGATCAGTTCATCACACATTGTCACTGCCACTCCTTCCTCCTCAGGTTTTTCTGCTGTTCCAGTGTGGGGTCCCTCCCATGGGAGACAGTAATCCATGAACTCCAACATGGGTACTTCCCATGGGCTGCAGTTCCTCACAAACCGCTCCACTGTGGGTCCTTTCCGTATGTCCTTTCCACAGGATGCACTCCTTCAGGAACAGACCATTCCAGCATGGGTCCCCCAAGGCATAACAAATTCTGCCAGCAAACCTGCTCTACCATGGACCTCTTTCTCCACTGAGTGACAAGTCCTGCCAGGAACCTGTTCCAGCATGGGCTTTCCATGGCATCACAGCCTCCTTCAGGCACATCCACCTGCTCCACGATTAACCCCCATGGGCTGAAGTGGGACAGGCCGCCTCACCATGGTCTTCACAATAGGCTGCAGGGGAGTCTCTGCTCTGGCATTTGGAGTACCTCCTCCCTCTCTTTTTTCACTGACTTTGGTGTCTACATAGTTGTTTCTCTCACATATTCTCATTCCTCTCTTTTGGCTGCTGTTACACAGCAGTTTTTTCCCCTTCGGAAATACAGAGGTGCTACCACCATTGCTGATGGGTTCAGCTTTGCCAAGTGGCGAGTCTGATTTGGAGCCAGCTGGTATTGGCTCTGTCAGACACAGGGGAAGCTTCTAGCAGCTTCTCACAGAGGCTATCCCTGTAACCCCACTGCTACCAAAGCCTTGCCATGCAAACCCAATACAATCAGTATATCACACTGTCAGGGAAGTGTGAGGGACATAAGAGTGGAGTCAGTGCAAGTAAAAGCCTGATAGAAGTTGTGAGTGAAAATTATGTTCCCTGGAGTGTTAACTCATTATTAAATTAGCATAGGTATAATGCAAAATGTGACTTTTAAGATACATGGAATAAGTAATATGCTGGAAGTGTTTACCTGTCTTATTTGGCTGTGAGAAAGGGGACAGACAGTTTTGGCTAAATATCTTCCTTTTAAAGCCTAAAGCTGCAGTTAGTTAAGGGAAATCCTGCCCAGGTTTACTGGACTGTGCCTTGTCAGAAGCAGAGATAAGAATCACCTGCCCCTTAGCTTATTATATATTAAAATCCACATTTCTACAATTGTTTTGAGGATCTTTTTCATTGAAACTGAATAAATAAAACTGTATGTTGTAGGCTATCTGGAAGCACAGCATAAAACTGCAGTATTTTATGACTGCTTTTTTTTTGACTAGGGCTTCTAGTCATCAAGACAACTTAAAAATAGCATATATTTCAGTCACCCATAATACGCCTGATATATAACTATGTTTATGTGCATAAAGTGTATGAAAGAAGGAATCTTCACTGAAAATATAATTGGTCAGTTGATGTATACTTGGATAGTGTTGCTCTAGAAATAATTCCTTCAATATAAAGCACAACTTTCTTGTGAAATTTCTTTTTCTTACTTTCTGTTTAGAAAGCTCTAGTGTGGTAGAAATTCTCTCATGGGCCTTTTTTGCTTATGCCTGTCTTTCACTGAACCATTAATTTCCATTTTCTCCTCAAAACTTTCTTGCCTAACAGACTTTATTTCTTTTTTCAACCACGAAACTAAAAGCTCTGGCCCCAGAAGGCAGCACATTCACGCTTCGCTTTACATGTGCCATGGGTCCTGCCGCCACAGGCCTCAGCAGGCCAGGCCGGGGGCAGCCCACGCTCCCGGCGCCTCAGCGAAAGCGGGACAGAACAGGCTTATCTGCTTCATAGCTGCCATAAGCAACTGCAGCACTGCCTCCCTGCCTCCATGAGGTATTTTCTGTAGCTATAACAGCCACTGGGCTCTCGAAACCATTCCTGAATCTCTAAGATGTCTTCTGAGGACCGGGGCAGGTGTTGCATAGCTTTTCTGAGGAGATGGGGACTGTGCTGCTGAGGTGAGGGAGTGGACAGGTGCCTGTGTCAGTGAGGAGGAGGAGAGCACTGGAAATGCCTGTACGGCCAAGGGCTGTGTATAGCTGGAGAGCTTGATCGTTCTCAGGTAAGGCAGTGGACTCGGAGGCTACAAGCCTTTCCCCATGGGCCAGCCGTGGGCTGGCACTGAAAGGTGCCAAGCTGCAGCATGGGCCTGGCTCTGGCTCCTCAGGTGCTGAGCCGGCATGGGGCTACTGCCCCGCAGCTTGCCACGAGCCAAGGCACTGCAAGGGTGATTTTCACTTCTGTTGGTTTATGAGCTGACTTAACCCCGGTGCCTGGGATGTATGAAAGCAAGAGTATGAAGTGCAGTAGCAGAGGGTTTTTTCCTTTTTTTTTTTTTCTTTCCCCCCCCCCCCCCCCCCCCCCGCCCCTGTTAAGTTCATTCTCCTGTGTTCCTTAATGTGATTTTTCCATCTCAAGCTAAGTGTCTCTGATGACATGACATTCACAGCTTCCTTTTGAGAACAAGTGCATTTAGGATGATTATTTTGCCATTATAGGTGCATTGCTAATGGTAATAAATAAACTGTGAACTTTCTGGGCCTTTTACATTTCTACTGGTAATTTCTGCTTCAGAGTTTATTGAAGAAGGATAGCTCCTGTCTCTTTTTTTTCTGCCTCTCCCTACCATTTCAGACCCTATCTGTGAAACAACAGATGACTTGATTGAAATGTGTTTTGCACACTGTTGATTTTTTAGTATAAACCCTTCGCTTCTGTGGATTCTTCCCACACAGCAATGCATCAAATTTTTTTTGTCAGATGAGCTAAAAAATCTTTATCCAGCAATTGTTACTGGTTTTGCTTCAATTCAGGTAAAACTTCGTGAAGTTAGTTGGAGATTTGCATGAGTGAGGACTGACTATAACTGAGCAAGAGCTTGAGGGATTGACCCTTACTGAGACTGAAATAACTGTTCTTTAGCTTTTTCACTACCTTTATATAGTTCATAGTTTTTGTTATGCTTCTTCGCAGATGTAACAATAATATTCTTGTTTTATTGCTAGGTACTCACACATAACCTATGGAGTTTCAAAGCAATCTCATACCAAATCAACATGAATCTTACATCTTCCTTAATGTATTCCAGTCTAGTTCTCAATAATCAAAATCTCCTATTTGTATTTATCAGGCTTCTCCTATGTTTTATATTTTATTCATTCACCCATTTCACAGTGTAGCTATTTTTTTCTCGGACAAATCTATGAATGTTAAAATAATTAGTTTATACCCTGTAACCTTTCCAAGTACAGTCAGTAACAATCATGTAATATTAGTTCCTCTAAAGCCCATTTTTTTCTGTGGCAAACCTTCTCTAAAGAACACATCTTCCATTGCCAATACACATCCAAATGTACTTGGCTATAATTACTACAGCAACATAAAATGACTAATAAAAAGAAATGACTGAATGAAGCATAATTATACTTAACAAACTAACTTGAAGTTTTAATTTGCTCATTAATGAATACTTTGAAATTCTCTTGTACTACATCATCTTAGGGTTTTCTGGAAAATATAGTCTTCTGGAATTATGTGAGAAATTATGTTTGTTTCCTACACAGAAATGCAATTTGGCCTCCAAACTATTTCATGGTCTTTGACCTCAGATGACTACCCTGAACATCAGTTTTTCCCATTAACTCTTTTACTGCAAATGGAAATATCATTCCCTTGCTGTCAGGCTGTTAGTGCCAAGGGCTGTATTCTGGCTAGGGCTGCATGCAGGCATCTACTGGTAAGGGAAAATTTGCAAGTATAATTCTGTTTTGTCACCACTTAAGCCATTGAAAACAATCCAGCTAAGCAAACAGAACTTTGGAGAAAGAGAGGAGAGGTGAAAAACCTCTATTGTGTACATGTATGAGCTGAACAACTTTCAGATCTAGGGTGTAAATTCAATGAATCACATTTGGTTTCTTTTTAGGTGACTTTTTACTAGAAAAAAATAATTTAATACACAAACAAGAAATAACTGAACTTGAGATGGTGTTGCAAAACCTCACTCTTCACTGGGTGCATTGGGTTTGCATGGCAAGGCTTTGGTAGTAGAAGGGTTAGAGGGCTGGCTTCTGTGAGAAGCTACTAGAAGCTTCCCCTATATCCCATAAAGCCAAAGCCAGCTGGCTCCAAGTTGGACCCACCACTGGTCAAGGCTGAGTCCATTAGCGATGGTGGTAGTTCCTCTGTGGTAACATATTTAAGAAAGGGGTATGGAGGGGAAGAAGCAACTGCAGGTAGAGAGAAGACAGAATATGTGAGAGAAACAAATATGTAGACCCCAAGGTCAGTGAAGAAGGGGGAGGAGGTGCTCCAGGCACTGGAGCAGAGATTCCCTTGCAGCCCATGGTGAATACCATGGTGAAGCAGGCTGTGCCCCTGCAGCCCATGGAAGTTAACAGTGGAGCAGATATCTACCTGCAGCCTGTGGAGGACCCCACGCTAGAGGGGGTAGGTGCACCCCAAGGAGGCTATGAGCCCATGGGAAGTCTGTGCTGGAGCAGGCTCCCGGCAGGACTTTTTGCTCAGTGGGGAGAGGAACCCATGGCAAAGCACATTTTCTGGCAGAATTTGTGACACCCATGCTGGAACAATCTATTCCTGGAGATCTGCAGTCTATGAGAGGGACCCACAGTGGAGCAGTTTGTGAAGAACTGCAGCCCGTTGAAAGGATTGATGTTGAAGTTCATGGACTACTGCCTCCCATGGGAGGGACTCCACACCTGAGCAGGGGAAGAGTGTGAGGAGTCCTCCCCCCTGCAGAGAAAGGAGTCGCAGAAACAACATGTAATGAACTGACCACAGCCCCCATTCTCTGCGTCACTGAGAAGGAGGAGGTAGAGAACAAAGGAATAAAAGTTAAACCCAGGTAGAAGAGAGAAGTGGGAGGAAGGTGTCTGTAAGATTTGGTTTTTATTTCTCATTATCCAACTCTGATTTGATCGGTAATAAATTAAACTAATTTCCCCAAGTCAAAACTGTGTTGCCTATGATGGTAATTAGTAAGTGATCTCTCCATGTCCTTATCTCAACCCATGACAGCCTTTCATTATATTTTCTGTCCCCTGTCCAGCTGATGAGGGGGTGTGATACAGCAGCTTTGGTGGGCACCTGGCATCCAGCCAGGGTCAACCAACCACACTAAGTTTTGTCAATGGTGTGATTTACAGCACAATTCCATAGTATCAAGAGCAAGAAAGCACCACAGCACAGCTCTGCCTCACTGCTGCCTTGGTCAAACATTGGTGTTCAATGCCAGCATTCATATACAGCCTTCTCCAAGAGACTTGTCACCTCTTTTAGTCTCTAGGGTCTCTGTAGGTGCAGAGATTCATTCATACAGTAGGACTGGAGCTGCGCCACTATACAGGAGATGATTTTTGAGTATTCAGATTCCAAATCTCCAGAAGCAGATAGATACCTGACAGTGGTTAATCATGGCAACGTGGTCTCAAAATCTGTCATAAATTCTTCCCTGCTGGTAGGACCTGGGATGATGGTGAATCCCTTGAGGCTTCCTGCTGTGCTGTGGCACCTTACAGCTGTGTGGTTTGGAATTCAGGTTTTAGTTTCTTCCAAGGTGTTGAAAATGCTTTATACCTGGCACTATGCAAGAGCATGTAGGTATTAGCACTGCTAGATTATTACTTACTTTCAGGGAATGCAAAGGACCGGACTTTGCAATCTAAGTGGTTACTTCTTTTTGTCCATTCCTAATGATGTAGGTAGAATATGGAGGAGAGCTGAATGTTTACGTATGGAGGTAAATTCTGAAATACGTGCAAATGACAGGTTTTTCTCTTTGATCTTGTACTTTCAATACCCTCCAGTTTCATTTTTGTCAGCAAAATTGCTACAGAGAAACTGGGAAAAATCAAAGCCTTGGCACTGCATATTTTTTGTTCAAGAAAATTATATTCCACTTCTTTACAGTGGTGTTGAAAGAATTCTCAAAGGAATTTGTGTGATTTTAGAATATTTTAGGATCTGATTCAATCCCAGGAGACAAGCTACCTTTTAAAAAGTGAACAAGAATATACCTCAAACTACTTTAGCCCAGATGTTGGTATTCACAATGTGGCAAAGACAGCTTCAGCAGTTGGGAATAGAATGCATGGATCCCTTTCCCACATACCTCTGGCGGGTGGTATGGTGTCAGCTCTTCTGCTTGTAATTCTGTTCCTCTTTCCCTCATGGTCTGTCATCTCTGAAGAGTGCATAGGAATCTACTTCACACAGAGTCTTCAACACAGAGGGGCCCCAAATGCAGCTAATAACTTTACCTGTGGCTGACACACAAGTATTGGTTTTAAAGGACAATCAGGTAGAAAACAAAATTAACCAAAGACATCTATTGCTTAAAGAAAGAAAGAAACCCACCCATTTTCTTTACATAATCTTAGATTCTTGTTTCTCTTTATCCTCTCCAAAATAATAGTTTTCAGCAGTAGAAAGGAACTTTATAATAATTAACATTTGATACTGAAATACATGACGTCAACAGTGTCTGGTTGCAGAGATTACTATAAAGAGTTGCCCCTCCTTTGTCGTTATTGCAGATCATTAAATGCCAATGTCTTAGAAGTGAGTATCAGTGGTTCACAAGTAAGAGACTGAGGCTCTTGGAAACCCTAAAGGTGTCATATTTTCAGCCATTACCCCAATACAGTAGTAAAATGTTAGTAGTGTTAGAAATAATTCAATCCTTGCCTTATTACGTATGGACTCATTTGAAAGCTCATTACTTATTTGGACAGTAATTAGCATAACAAATTAATCTAAAGTTACACATGAGAATAAAGTAGGTAACTAAGCTGAAATCAAGATTAAAGAAGTAAGATCAAGCCTATTTATATCAAACACTAGTAAGATGTTTTGATAAATGGAAGTTTTTTAAATGGCTGTAGAAAACTAAAGAGAAACCATGGATAAAGGCAGAGATAACTGCATTTAGAGACTTTATTAACTGAAGAAGGGTACAGTGTCCAGGAACTCTACAGAATTCTTTCTCATATAGTTATTGTATATGGTTTATTATATATATTTATGTATATGGTTTATGGTGTATACCCGGGAACTTCTCTTTAATTGGACAGATGTCTTAGTTACAGCATTAAAGTATTATGGTTATCTTCTCTGAATCATTGTAAAGGAGCCAGAACTTCATCTTTGTTTCTTCACCATGTATTCTCTCAGGAGTTTCGTAGAACAGGTAAAGTGAGCATGAGTGTCTCAAGATAGATGGCTATGCAGAGTGAAAGACAGATATGTGTGTCCTTGGGGAAGAGAGAGCAGAGGAAACAGATTTGAGTGCTTCAGTTTCACTATTAGCATAAGCAAATTGGAGTACACTTGCAGCCTGTGGTGGTTGCAGCTGCGTAGATGTCAGATGGGGCAACTTGAAATAGGCTTCAGAGTATTTACTGCACAAGCATATTTTATTGCTTCTTTTTTTCATTGCTTTTTCACTTTACTTGGGTCACAATCAACAAAACATTTAAGCATTTCAAACAGGTGAATGCTTCTATTGAATTAAAAGTTAAACACATACTTAAGAACTTTGCTAGTTCAAGGCCTTAATCATAAAATGTCATAAATAGGGCAGTGCAACCATTTGTGTGAATCAGCAAGATTTACTTCTTTGCATCTCTTGAACTTTGGGACACAGTTTGCATACAAAGTCCTTACCTTTATTATAAGATACAGTTTATTTCAGGGAAGTACAAAACCATAACCTACTGCTCTGTAGGCTGCGTGGTATAGATCCATTATGGAAATGAAGCAGATAAACTGGAGCTGCTTCTAAAAGTGTGAGACTAAGTAGCTATATGAATGCATACTAATTACTGTTAGGATTTCTGAATATTAAAAAAAATAAATTCTGGTTTTAGCTGAAGCATTAGAGTTTGAGAGAAAACTTAAGGAAACTGTTGCAATTTAGTGTAAATAAAACAAAATGCGAGACCATATTAACACAGAATAAAGACCTGAAGGAGACATTTTAAAGATTTCAGCTCAAGCAATGATTCCTAATCAGTTCCAACTGGTTGTAATAGATATGCAGCATTGCATTATTAAAGGAAATGACCAAAAGGTCATAATTTTATATGATAACTCACAACAAACCTTTCATATGATAAGTCACAACGAACATTCTCAGTAAACAGCTTTGTAAATCCAGTTTCCTGTGAAGTAAAATTAATAATTTGCTACAGTTGTCTTATTTTTACATAAAAATATTCAGCCACAAGTAATTTTGGAAGGAATATTTTATTCCTTAGGAAGAAAGTAAGAAAAATCTCTACAAACCCCTCAGTTGCATAGCTTCAAATAGACTTTGGGTTCACAGTAAGTAAAAAAATTGTGATCACAGATGACAGAATGACAGAATGATCAAGGTTGGAAAGGACCTCTGGAGATCATCTAGTCCAGCCCCCTGCTGAAGCAGGTTCACTTAGAACAGGTTGTGGAGAGTCGTGTACCCAGCTGGGTTTTGAATGCCTCCAGAAAGCAAGACTCCACAACCTCTCCAGGTAGTCCGTTCCAGTGTTCTGGCACCCTCAGAGTGTGGTGGTTCTTCCTTATATTCAGAAGGAACTTTCTGTGTTGCAGTTTGTGCCCATGGCCCCTTGTCCTGTTGCTGGGCACCACTGAAAAGAATTTGGCTGAATCCTCTTGACACTGCCCTTAAGGTATTTGTAAACATTGCTAAGATCCCCTCTAAGTCTTCTCCAGGCTAAGCAGGCCCAGCTCCCTCAGCCTTTCCTCCTAAAGGAGATGTTTTTGTCCCCTAATCTCCTTTGTAGCCCTCCACTGGACCCTCTCCAGTAGTCCCCCATCTCTCTTGAACTGGAGACCCCAGCACTGGACACAGCACTCCAGATGTGCCTCACCAGGGCAGAGTAGAGGGGGAGCAACACCTCCCTCCACCTGCTGGCCACACTCCTCCTAATGCCCCCCAGGACCCCATTGGCCGCCTTGGCCACCAGGGCACACTGCTGGCCCCTGGGCAACTTGCTGGTCACCAGCACTCCCAGGTCCTTCTCTGCAGAACTGCCTCCCTCCCAGCAGGTCAGCCCCAGCCTGTACTGGTGCGTGGGAGCGTCCCTCCCCGGGTGCGGGACCTTATGCCGGCCTCTGTTGAACTTCATTAGGTTCCTCTTCACCCAACTCTCCAGCCTCTCCATGTGTCACTGAACGGCAGCGCAGCCTCCTGGTGTATCAGCCACTCTCGGTTTTGTATCAGCACCAAAGCTGCTGAGGGTGATCTCTGTCCCTTCCTCCAGCCAGGATGGATGTATTCATGGGTTCTCCTGTTACAAGATTTATTCAAAAAACATTTTCTCTACATGCCACAAATTTGGCAAAATTCTTACTCTTTAGTTTTAATTAACTAAGACCTCAATTTTTTTCTAGTAAAATGGCATTATTCAAAACTTTGTTTTAGTGACTTAAAATATATGTTAATGTATCTAATATGCTAATTAATGTTGAAGAGCATATACTTTAACACATATTTAAGGCTTTCTATACAAATTTGTAACCATTTGGGGAAAAAAAATTGATTTTTCAGTGATTTAGATTTTAGCCAAGAGTTTGAAACAACAACAGAAACATCATGTTTATCATTGGCAACCTGTGGTATGTAAAAGAAATAACTATATTTTTATTTTCTGTTAGTATTCTTTCCTTTTTCCTGAGTTATTTATGGAATTCTGTCAAGTGATAGACACACACAGAATGCCTCCTCTGGTACATCCAGCCAAAGCAAGTGGAGAAAGTATTCCTTTCTGCAATTTCCAAATACCATAATATATGTATATATGGACTTGTGAAAAAGTTTAATTTAAGAAGGGAGGAAAAAGTTAAGAGAAGCATGTATCGTAAGGAACTTTGCTCTATTTCCAGTGAATTGAGTTTTGTTTGTCAGTCGGAGTAGGTCAGTGCATAACAAAGAAGGTACTGATGATAATACAAAAAGACCTGAGGTTTTGGAGTTTGGTGGTTTCTTTGTCTGGTTTTGGTTTTTTTGGGGTTTTTTTTTTTTTTTTTTGGTGATTGTCTGGGAAAGATAAAGTGTCAGAACTGAGGCAGAAAGACAATTCCATCGGAGAACACTCCATTGATTTTAATCCCTTAAAATAAAACTCCGGTTAATATAAACCATGCTGTACTGATTTTTAGGTACATGTGAGTTAATACGTTAGGCAACTTCACGTTTGTCCACTTTTCATGTGCAGCAGACACATGAGTTTACTTATTCTTCTTTATTTGCCCGTATATGATTGAATCCATATGAGGAGTATCTTTGATGGAACACAGTTAATGTATCAGTTATTGACCAGTGGGAAGTAGGAAGAAATCTAATGAACATCCTGATCCTATTACAAACTAATGTGGGGTTAGTGTATTATATGTTTTGTTTAGTCAGCAATTCCTTTTCTTTTTTTTTTTTTTTTTTTTTTTGTCAGAGCCAGATAATAAACTACCTCAGCTGGAGAGCTATGAATCCAGGTCTCTGGCCTTGTTATTTTTCAAGACATCCAATTGTAAAAGGAAATGGACATGGTCAGTAGCCAGCATGGTATTCTGCTACTTTCTATGGCTTAAATTACACAAGCTGAAAAGTTAATCATGCTTTCAGCTTGTTGCATGCAAGTGCTATATATCATACTGCGGGGATAGCTGAAGCTACTGGAGTTGGAAGAATCTCTGCTTCATCATATTTCTATGAGTAGTGTTTTCATAAGTTATATGGCTGATGCTATACTTACTGGAGAAATTAAATGCTATAAAAGTACTTTTAGTAGCACCTTAGGGTGACATTAAAGAAATAATTGTACTAGCCTGTTTTGAAGTACATAGCCATAATAATCTATGCTTGCTTTTTAGTGTTTGTAATATTTTAGGAGTGTCAAATGCAGAACCATTACAACATACAGGTACATGTATTTAGTTAATTAGGCATAACTTAAACTTTCCTTTAACATAAAAAAGTATATGAAAGGTGTGGATAGAAAAGCCTACAAAATGAAGCCATTGCATCTTCTTTAGTATGAAAGCAGATAAAGGAATAACATGAATGGGAATTATGACCTACATTGATAATGAGAGAATAGTGAAATCCCAGTAATGGTACACCTGTCTCCATGTTAGCTAATTATATGTTGATATTTTTAATGAGAGAAACCAATTGGACTGAGAATCAGGGAGTGAAAGTCAATGCAAAAAAACCAAACAAAACAAAACATGGGATTGGGAGGAAAAATTAATATGATGATAAGATGAAACAAAGGAGGAACATACCAGGCTTAAAAAAAGTCAGATTTTCTATCTGTTAAAGATGGCAATAGAGAAAGAATGCATTTCACCTTTTATCTTTGTTCAGTCCCTTTCCTGACATCTGTGAGGATTCTTTGTGGAAAGTATTTAATTTTGGTTTGTGTCATATTATGAGACTCTTGCCTGTGACCTGAAGAGTGCATTCTGTAGTTACTCTTTGGTTCTGGCTTTCTTATCGATACATCCTTATAGCTATAAATCTTACTTGGGTTCCAGTCAGAGCTGTGCCACCATTGTAGCCCATATGGATTCTTCTAGAGATGCTAGTCCTCTGAAATTTCTTGGCAGGCAGACCTGGTTGGAATTTGGCTTAATTTAATTTCACAGTTTAAAGAAGATGAATGCTAGCCCTTTAACTGATTCTAGGAAGTGTTTCCAGCAAACTGCTGTTACTTTTCAAGGCCAGGTTAGAGAGGGAATCAGCACAGTACATTTTCTAAAAGGTGCCACGTGGGCTGAAATCCACTCTGTCTCTGAGGAACAAGTCACACAGCAATAAAAACATTGTTAAACTGCTTCAACAACATGCCTTTATTGTGAACTACTGGAAGAGATGGAAGCATCCTAGCCAGTGGGTGGAAACAGTGTGCTCCTAATTCATGAGGGTAGAGGGTCCAAGTTCAGTTTGATCCAGCAGTGATTGCTAATGCATGCAGACAGTCTGCTTTAGTATGTTTTCACGTATTTTATCATTTGATCCAGTCTCACATTAAAAAAAAAAAAAAAAAAAAGAGCAAGCATGCAAGATGTCATTTATGCTTTTTTATAGCTTTTGGTGGCTTCTCCTTGTACTTGGAAGCCTAGACTGTCAGGTGTCCATAAAATGTCTAGTAGTCACATGCAATAAATCATACAAGGTGTCTGGATGCATCAGACATACTGTGCAAAAAGGCATAATTATGCAAAATAGTGCTGTTCATGCATAATTTCTTTTATGGGACCTCAGAGGGCCCAATAAACATACAATCTTCCAAATCCTTAGCTAATACAGAGTGGAAGGCTAATCCTTTCATCATTCCAAAACATTTTTTGTGCTGCTGTTTTGCAGCTGTAAGAGTTGCTCGGTGGGCTGGATAGGCTGGATAGGCACAATTCTGTTCAATTTTGAATTCAGTTCAGTTTTGAAATGTTCAATTTTAACGTCAAAAAGAAATTGCTGAAATATTTGTAGTCTATTGACAAAGGCTGAAGAGAAAATAGGAACCACTTACGGTCAAGGTATAATTCATAACATTTAAACAGAGATCTTTTTAGGACTTTGCCATATGTTCCATGCATTCCAGAAAGGGTCCTGTCAGTCCCTCAGAGGTGTGACGTACACAGTTTGGGATGATTCTGTCTATATTTCCTGTCAAGGCCCAAACTGATTGTTAATACACTGGAGATAGAAATACCTGGAAAATTAAACATACACTCTTTTCAAATCTATGTTTGAAAATATGTGACTTGCCCAACAGGTTTTTGAGAGAGACGTAGGAAAGTATGCCATACTTACCATGTCCTCAATTCTACTTTACGTGAAGAACTCCTCTCATTCAAAGCTGATAATGTGAAGTATAGACACCATTGAGATAGTATATGTGAGATCTCTCTATCAAGTTTTATTACAACTAGAATTTGTTCAACCTAAAATGTATTACCCAGAGAGGTTACAATATTATCTAGTTTTTTCTTCATAAATTCATTTTCATGAAGATATAAGTTGATATGGGACATAGTATTGTTCCTTTACATGTGACATTTTCTTGCATTACCTAAAAAATCATTTTGTTTCTTGGCTTTAACACAATTACTTCATGCTGAAAGCTGTAGAAACATGTTTATGTCTGTCTTGTGAATATTGGGGATTCTAAATTATGTTTCCATGTAATTGCCAAAGCTATGCATAAAATAAAATGCAATGTAGGATGTTTTACCAGTTATCATCCTTCATTTTGGTTACATACAAATGTATTCTGCTACTACCAACTGCTGCCTCCCTGAACCTTGAACTTTTAAGAAAAACTCGAAGCAACATCATCAAATGGGAAAAGTCCATACCTGTGAAGCGCCAGCCAGGCAGTGCTCTACTGCATGTTGAAAAGGATCCAGGGTTCAAGTGCCAGCTGCCCTGTGTCAGACGACAAATGCATTCATTAACTGTGCTGGGCAGAGGGGCTTTGAGGTCTTGACCTCAGGGCATTAGGTAAATGGAAGCATCCATACAGATGTATCTTGATTTTCTAGGAAGGGTAGGTGAAACTTCTTAGAGTCCTGTTTTTCTGGTTTGGTTTGTTTGGGTTTGTTTTTTTCTCCCTTATTGAGTTCCCACTCTCCACAGGAAAAGTAATTGCAGTAATAATCATTAGGAATAGAGAAGATAAATGCAGCAGAAAGCAGAAATTAGTTATATAATTTAGAAAAAGTGAAATTCTACAAAATATGTCAAAAAGATGGTCTGTACTGCGCAGTCCCTCTTTTGGAAACATAAGCTATCTCCATATACTGTTGGTTTGGTAGAAAATACTCTTCAGGTTTGGTCCTAGGATTAAAATTAGGGAAGACAGGATAATTTCACAGCATTCAGTAAACAGTGATGTTAGTTCACTTCCTGCTTACAGGACATTAATCACATTGATTCAGATTGCTCAGATATGTAATTGTACTGCAAAATTTGAGCAATTGCAGGGGCAACTGTACAGTGTTGCTTGTCAATATGTAATTTCCATTTTATTCATAATTGTGTCTAATTTGCAGTATTTTTAACTAGTTTTACATGTTAATTGTTTCTCACAGGCAATGGATTTTACTCTTGACTGCTTTGAAGGGTTTGTATGAGACAGACAACCCTCTTAAAATGGTGGAAGCAGAAAAAATATTAGAGAAATATTTAAATTTGAAGGAGTCTTTTTTTTGAGAAATATTTTATTTAAAAGCCTTACAAATTAAATTTTAAAACATAGTTTTTAAACCAAGGAAAAGAAACAACTTTCAATAACCTTGTTCAATGAACTCTTAATTCTAAATGTTTTTGACATTTTTTCTAAATCATAATTGCCTGGTAACAAAAAATTATTGATCCATTTAGAGTTTTTATTACTTGCTATGTGAAAATTAAGAAAGTGGAAATTTCTCAGATTCATAAAAAATATTGTATTCCTTTTCATTCTAAAATTAATAAATGCATGTTTATACAAAATATATACCGCATATATCAAAACACAACCATTACCAGGTAAGATGAGATCAAATTTAATTAACAACATTTAATTAACTATACAACTATCAACTGAATGCCATTTTCTAAAAGAAAATTCTCATGCCCTATCTGCTCATTATCTCTTAGACTGCTATCTTGTCTGTCTGGCATTTGTAAAAATAATATCTACTTGGCCCGCTCCCCATCCTGTTGTATGCACTGATAAAGCACAGGTAAGATTGTCTTAGTTTTACTTACCTTGGTAGTTACCTTTTCAAATTCTAGTCTTGATTTCTTGTCTCTTGCTTCTGTTTAAGACCACTTATTCCCATTTTCAAAGACTGTGTGTGTGAGTGTGTGTGTCCCCTTTTCTCCCTTACCTGGAAGCTCAAACATATTTCTATTATAGTGATACATGCATTCTCTTGTCATCATAAAACTATTTTAGCTAGGGTTTTTGGTAGTAACATATCCCAGAAATTATGTGATTTGATATCAGATTAAAGGTGAAACTGTATAACATTAAAATGAAAAATTTATGTAGAATGAAAGTACTGTCCATTATGTATTTCTTTAGCTCTGTTATGCGCTTTGTGTCCCATGTATCCTTTGTACTCTTCCTGATACTCACTCTCCTTATTTTTTAGGTTTATTGTGATTTTTTTTTTTTTTTTTTTGTGAAGGATAAAATAATGGCTGAGAAGTCAGAATTAATACTTTGTCAGTCATTTACCCTACTGTCCTCTCAGGAGAAGGAGGAATTTCTCAACTAATCATTTAACAACTAAATCTGAGCTACTTCTGTACTGCTAGTTTAGTACAGACTAACCTTATTCCAGAGCTTTTCAGCAGCTAATTTATGAGTAAAGTACTTCCTTGACTCTCATAATGTTTGAATGGACTCGAGCTCTGCACTTCCTTAATGAATGACAGCATTGTCCTTATCTCACAGAACATTCAACTTCTGGCTGATATTACACTGAATATCAAAGCCAGAAAGGCTTATAAAGTATTTCTTTAGTAAAGTATGGGAATAAATAAGCCTGTTGAGGGCATTCTTTTATTTTAAGCTGGTTATAATTTTCCTCTTTACGTCCCTGTGGCTTTATGGTAGATATGAGTCATCAGAGGTAGTAGTGAAGGTGGAAGCTTGGTTAGTACTCTTGCAAAGGTGATACAGCTCCTTCCGTCATGTATCACAGATGACATCTAGGTCTTAGGAAGGGTGTATAGGAAGTTAAAATAGTCAGAAATGTAGGTAAAGGCTTAATGATGTAGGATTAGATTATCAGGGGAAAAAATGTAGGCACTAATCAGAACAAATTATGCACCTGCATATTTGCACTTTTTACTCACTGTTTAGTTGGCATGCTTAAAGTATGCAGCTTAGTGGATAGTTACAGTGGAGTACTCTGATTCGGTGAGGTGATCAAGTAGTACAGTTAAAGCAGCAGGTAAGAAGAATTATTATACAAGTTATTTTGTATGTATAGTATGTATATTATACAATATACATAACATATAAGTATTTTGTTGTATTGACTGGCATTGTCAATATTAATATCTGTGAAAATTGTTTCCATACCAAGTCTTAACAGTGAGGAACTTCTCTCTGATATCTAAATAAAATTGGCTATTTCTTAGTGTCAGCTTGTGTTTAATTAGCATGTGCAATTTGACTACTAATCTAATCAGTTTAACATGATCAGCACCTTTATTCCTGGCACAAGGATATACACCTGAGACAGATTTTTTCCTAGCAAATTTTTCACCACATAACCTAAAGTTCCAGAAAGGTTAACTGACTTCACAGGTGCCATACATCTGTGAATTTCAGCTGCCCTGGAAGCTGTCACTGACAAACAGTTTTCAATGAAATAAACAGGCTTCCGAATTAGCAGCTGCAGGCAAGGTAAATTAAAATGAAGGAACAAAGACTGCAAAGGTGCTTTAGAATTACATGTGTACTGTGGTGTTCTTCTTTTTAGATAGAACTTCCAGCTTTTATTAACAGATCAGTTCATCTCCCTAGAAGCAAACAGCTCTGTCCTGCAGAGCTGTGATGTCACCTCTTGGTGTCATTTTTTTTTATAGCTGTCCATGGCAATAACTATTACAGTCAAGGTTGTAAAGCTTTTTGTTATATCTCTTCTCCACATGCTTGTAACTTTTACTTTGAGCTGACATTTTCCACACCTGGCCTCTGTCCTTTTTAATGTACATTTTGAATACGTTGTTCATGGTAGTCACCGAGATGTGCATGATATATTTTTCCTTAAAATAAAATAAAAGCATGACAGTAACTTAATCTTTGACATGATAAACTTTGTATGAAGATGACAACTAGTGGACTGGGGCCAAGACTTTAGAGCATGAAGGACTTCTGTATTTGGACTTGGACAACTTGGCAGAAGTCCGTACAGGAGATGAGGAGTTGCCCTTTGTCACCTTTGTGAAGCATTCAGCTACAATAAAGCCTTTCTTGCTTTCCTTTGTTCTACTTGTTTATAGTAACCTGCAAAATATGTGGAATACTCAATTTCTCAAGCTCACAGCTTGAGTTTTGGCTTGCTTAATTACAAAATCACTATTAATATGGTTGTGGTGGGAGAAAAAAATAATAAAATATTAAAGGCACTAAATACTGTAAAGCAAAATTATTTTGTTTCTCAGTAGTACAGATGCAAAACTGTGGAGGTTTTTTATGAATGCCTTGTTCTGCTTAAAACATGTTATTGAAAACACTAAACAGAGTTTGCTTTCAGATGCTTGGCATGAGTACATCCATTTAAAAAGGAAGAAACCTTCATTTCTACAAATAACGTTCTGTACTACAGTCAGTATGTCTGATATGATGGACTAGTTTCTTGGGGGAGTTGGAGGTTATAAAGTTTACAATGGAAACTTCATATGAGAAAGGTTACCAGTTTCTATCAATTTAACCTATATCATTTCATGTGTATTGTTATGTTCCTTTGTTAAAGGAAGTTAGGGAAGGATGGAAAGGTTAGGTAGCATTCCTCAGCATGAGGAAGAACTTTCTCACAGTCCTTCTTTAATCCCAGGGATAATACGTGATGTTCCTCCTGACTATGGAAGCAAGACAGACACAACAGATTAGAAACAGTGGGGTTTGTCCAGCTACAAACTGTGGCAGTCAAGCACAGGGCTGATCAATAGAAACCCCTGTAATCCTTGATTACACCATTTGTTTCATCTGGTGACCCTTTATTCCTGCCTTGGTCCCCACTGGGCTCCAATTTGGCCCAGCTGAAGTGTATTCCCCAGGTATATAGGGTAGCTTTATCAACTTCAGAGCTATGTGTGATCAGAATTTTTTGAGTGTGTGTTTTGTTGAATTCTTTTCAACTTCATTTTTCTAGAGGCTTACTGAGCAGTTAAGGTTAGTGCCTAACCTCTAAGGCTTATTTATGCACTGAAGTAATTCCTTGATACTGTACTTCAAAAAGAAGGGGCCTGCATCTATGCTTTTATTTGATTGCTGGTGCCTACTTTTGAATGATTAAAAAAAACAAAAACAAACAAATACTGAATATTATTTTTTTCTTGGTTTCTTTAAGGGGAGATTTAATCTGATGTATGTTCCTGTTCAAGTATGCTGTGTAAGGCAACACTCCTGATTTCTGTGTAAGGTAAAAATATTACTTTCTTGAAATTCTCTGGTTTTGTACTCTGAGCTGCACGGAGGGAGTCTTGTGGCTTCAATTGTTGCTTAGTTTTGGGGTTTTTTTTAAGGTATTTTTATTGTTATTATGCCTTAGCTATGGTTGGGGTTGAGATTCTTACCATCGATGTCTTCCTGTGTCGCAATTTTCCTAAATATGCTGGAATGTTGTTTCAAGAAGTAACTCAAAATCCGGAAGGAAACAAGGATTAGAATATCTTGATACATGTATGCAAAGATGGATATGCAACTGTTGATGACTGGTGCGTGCAGTTTTCCTGTAAAATTTCCTCTGAAATGGAGTACTTTGCCCTTAACACTGGAAAGGCCAACTTAAATAACTTAAGCAAGTTTATTAATATAGCTATGAAAACAGAAAATACTTCTGTTGTGACTATTCATTTCTCTTATGTTCAGTTTTTGAGCATGTTGGAAACATATTTTATTTCGCAACATGTTCTAGTGCCCTTGCTGCTGCAAATTATGTTAATTATTATTTATATATAAATATAAAAAATAATGTTTTTTAAACTTTAGTGTTTGGAACTTACTGTCTTTAGACTTGAAGACACAACTACTGTTATATGTGACTACCTTGTCTAATAAATGTCTTTGATACTGTTTGACCTTTAATCTTAGTGGGTTTCCATGGAATTTTGATATGGAATAATTAAGTTATTTGAAATAAATGAATTTGATTACTGTATTGCATTATTTTTTTAAGAAGCAAAATTGTAATGAATAAATACTTCTCCACTGCTTAATATTTTTTCAATAAAAAAATGAGATTTAGAACTCGAATGTATTGTAACTGGTAGAACTTTGTAAAAGAGGTATCGTCCCAGTTCTATATCCATGGAATTTTCTAAGTCTTGATCAGGTAGTTTCCTTTAATCTCTAAATAAATTGGCGGCATAGGGTTATATTTTGCATTTTTGCCATATTTATTGTAATTTACTGCAGGAATAAATACATGTAGAACATGTGTATGGACTATTTAAATCAGATATTTCATTTGTATGTTAATTTAGTAAGATTCCCACAAACAGATGAGACTTGCATTGTGAGAGACTTGTTAAAATAAGGAGGGCAAGTAAAGGTTAGGAAAAGTGTGTTCAGTAGTAGTAAAATAAATGGTTTAGAGACTGGAGTGCTAAAAAAATGTAACTTAGGCCAAATAATTTCATCAGGTTATTTCTGTAATTGAAGTTTATATATAAGCAAATAGCTATACTGAGCTCCTATAAATATGGATTGTGGGGGTGAATGAATTCTTCAGGAGAGAGTGTCTAATAAAATGGTTTTGGTTTTATTCTTTTAGCTTTAAAACTTTACCTCAGCCAGAGAAATTTGTATGGATGAGTTTTGGTAGACCCAGTAAATTTCTACAAGATTTGTTTTTGAACAAAAAGTCACCTTATTCCCCACCAGAAAGCTGTGGTAAATACACATTCTTCTTAAATAAAGGAATAGTATTTTTCAGTGAGTCAGTGGTTGTTACCAGTAAAAGATTTGCACTTCATCTGTTTTCTAGAATTTAAAGTGGCGCTGCTGATTGTAGTAAATTTTCAATAGACGATAAAGGTATGAATGAGAAATGGAAAGCATTTGTGGCGCGCTTTTTCCCCCTCTCTAAGTAGCCCTGACACCAATAATTATCCACCTTTTGAATTCTTTCTGATCTGTTTTAAAAATATGTTTTGGCAGCCTTTAAAGATGGAATTTTTTTTCAGTTTACTTTCTGAAAGTTACTCTGTTTGTAGTCCCTGTCTGCTAGTTCTTGAAGAGATTTAGGATAACTGGGCTTGGAATTAGTTGAGCACACTATATAAATGTTAGGATACAATGCCAGTTGTATTCCTCCGGGCAAAATAATGAGAGCTGGTGTACACTCTCAAAGGTATAGACTGGGTGGAGAGAGGGAGTACAAACTTTTGGGGTGGATTGATTTGGAATTATGACCCAGCATTAGTTCAGAATCTAGTTCCTGAACTACCACAGGATTGCTGTGGATGTGCTGGCCATGAATGCTGGAATTGTGTGAAAAGTAGGACTACTTTCAGATGGTGATAATTTGTTTAAGTTTTATGCTCTTAATTGTGGACTATTGGGACTTCCAAGTTGTAGTTGTGTTTAAGAAATATATACAAGTAACTTTTCACTGGTTCATGAAACCTGATTTTGTTTGTCAGTCAGTTCTCTCTCTCACTTGCATTTGGTATGGCAAATCAATCCTTTTAAAAACTTTAAATCAGTGTTTTCTAAAAATAGCTCACTTGCAAAATATTGCTTTCACAGAATGTGTACCTGCTCATGTGTAATGGTGCTGCAAGTGCTATAGAGCTCTCTGACAAAAAGTGGCCCTGTCCTCCACTGAACAAACTTATTTTCTTTCCGGGCTGTAGTGGACTAATCTTCTGTCTCTAGTTTGCTGTGAATGAGCTGCAAACCAACTACTGTTAATTAGACTTCCTAGCCTTAACAAGGCACAGATGAAGGAAAGTGGAAAGACAGCTTACCCAGCACAGCTGCCAGCTTTATTAAAAGGGAAGTACTGTAACAACGCTTTGAGTGTGCTATGAATCTAATGTTTCCCTGTCTTTTCCTTCTGCTTTTTACTAGTTGTTCAAACAGCCAGGTTCAACACTTCCATAGATAAAACTGTTGTTCCATGTATGTATATATTGAAAATGGGCTTTTTGCGTTATAATTATACTTGAAAATTATGCTGTTTGTAGGTTGAATTTGTATTCATTTTAAAGGTAAATCAGAAGAATGTGAAGAACCATCTGCTCACAAAAAGCAGCCAATAACATTGCAACACTTCTTCCTTGTACTCCATCAATCAGCTATCCAAACATGCAAATTGAAAAAATGTACTTGGAGGAAATTTTTTATATACTTACTTGAAAAAAGTGTTGTATCACCTACAAAAATCCATTTGGGACATAATTTTAGAGGTGTTTGGTATATATGGTATTTTAATATGGTTTCCTTAAAAACTGAGGACAAATAATTGGCAAAAAAACCCAACCTTAATTTTGCCTGTCTGTGTCTTGGAAACGAAAAAGCTTTTAATCTTATTCAGATAAAAAAGTATTTTCAGTAGTTCCAAAACTGTTTTAGGGGTGGTGTTTCCACCACCATACTCCAAAAGTTTTTTTAGTAATCTGTACAAGCTAAACTTGCGCTGTGTAGGTGTACCCCACTGCTCCACCACCCCAATCAAACAGCTCATCTCTTGCTGCCCATGTGTTCTGGGAAAAGGCACTTCAGCTGCTTTCATTCTCTGGGTGGCAGTATGGATTCAGAACTGTAGATAAATATAGATAGGTAAAGGTGACATATATTTTGTAACTGATATCTGGAGGTGATACTTTTGGAAAGATACTGAGGGTTTCCAGCTATTTGTAACCCTCAGCCACTCGGTTTAAGTAGAAAAGCAGTGGTTCAAGGACATTGCCTGTTGGACCCCATGTGTTCTACAGTACAGTGCACTATTCTACAGGAACAGTGCAAACGAGAATGCAGCAAGAACTGTGGAAGTTTTTTCTCAGCACACAGAAACTCCATAGTCAAGCTGATTCTAAATTTAGTAACTTACAAGTATGCTTGAGCTTCGAATGAGCAAGGCATACTTCATGGTATTTGTAACTTTTTTTTCCTGAACGTAGCTTCTCCCAAAACTTATTTAATCCATCTCTCTGTTTTCAGGACATCATAGGTTTATTTTATTGGAAGCTTGTGTACATTTGCAAAGAAACACCAACCCCATATTAATTAAACTCTTCCTTCCCACCCTGCCTCCCTGAGTCCTCATTTGGATGGTTACAGGTTTTATGTAAGCTTCACTCTGAACTTGTTGCATTGGAATGAAAAATACTGGCAGAGTGCTAAACATTTTGTAATGCTTAAGCATTTAAACAGATACTCAGTGTTACAGGTTGGTTATATTTGTGTCCCCATGAAATCCTTCCTTCAAAGGGAACTGAGAAATTAAAGAATATGTATGGTGCATGTTTACTATCTCTTTCAATAGCAGCTTGATTGCTGCTGGAAGATTTCAAAAACATATGCTTTTTAAGTATTTATACTATTCTTCTCCCCCACCCCCTGAGCCCCAATTGTAGAAGGCTGAAATCATTAAAATCAGTCTTCCCCTACCCCATTTGTTGTTTGTCTTGCCTTCAGGATATCTGGAGTTGGGTGGAAAACTTTGTATAGGAATATGATTTGTGTTTGTTTTTTAAAGCAATAATTTCCATTACATATTTTTAAATGTGAAATTTCTGTTAGCTCTTGCTACATCATTCTGTTAAATTTTGCACCAAGCAGTTTGGATTTAAACCATACTGTAATTCTAAGTTGCTGTTATACTGCCTTATTGTTGATGGCTGGATAATGGGTATAATGGATTATTCATTGTGTGTATACAACGAAAAGAATGGAAATGATAGTGGAATGGGTTATAACTTTTGGCACATCAGCATAAAAGGGGCAAAAACTATAGTGCAAGCTGGGCACAGATTAATGTTTTTCTACCTGAGTTGATCTTCATTCAAAACATGTTCTGATCCTTTGTAAGTGTCTTATCAGAAAGGATTTGTCTTGAAACTGTAAATCAAGAAGTGAAACTCAAGGGAAATGACCTTCACCTGTTGAGGTGTTGAATGTATTTCTCAGAGGGCATGGGGTAACAGATATGGTTGGTGGGATGGCTGAGCCACCAATATAGTGCAGTGGTGGAAAGGTCAGTATGGATTTGAGATATCCAAGCAAGATCCTTTAAAGGAAGCAGAACTATTGGCAACTGCTCATGAATATTCAGGAAGGGGGGGAAGGAGCCATAAATCTTAATGACAAGGAAAACTAGTTAACTTGAAGGATGACCTGAAAGCAAGTCCAGGTGTGTTCACAGCTACTGTTTGTAGGAAGACTAGGAATTTGGAGCCTTCTTTCAAGACTTCAACAAATTTTGTTACTGAAAAAGTGAGTACTTGTTTCTAGTAATGGAGCCTGATAAAGCTTTTGGAAGGGGCTGACGGAATATGGAATTACTGAAGAAAGGAAACTTAAGTTTGATATGGACCCTTGGGTACTAGATGTGTTGGTAAAACAGGGTTGCAGGTGAAGGGTGTGAAGAGTGATTAGGTGGGTGGTTGTACTGTATTTGTATTCGATTAACTTAGGCTTAAGGGCTTCTGCTGGTTATCTGCTGGCAACCAGAAAAGATTCCTCTCTCTCTCTCCTTTCAATATATAACTTGGCATTTAGGGTTTATATTAGAATTATTGTTTGCTGTTTTTTCTTTCTTTTTGATGTATTAGAACTTAAGCACAAATGAAAGAGAATGGAAGTAGGATGCATTGGTGCATCCTGAGGCTGATTTGTGGCTTTGTTTGGTCTCCCTCCCATCAGAAAAGGCAACATCTTTCCTAGTGCTTTTCAGTTTTGGCAAGCAAGTTCTTTGTGACTGGAGAAAAAAAAAAAAAATCTAATCATCATATCTTGTATGATGAAATGCTTTACAATGGCTAGTAAAAGGCACCACAACTAGTCTTTAATGTTCTGCTGCATTTTGTTGAGGTCTGTAGTTGTAAACTCTGCTTTTCAGTTCAGCAATCTAACTGTATTGCCCTTCCAAGCCATGCATCCATACCTTCATTGCAGGACACTGAATTAAAAAAGGCTTGTTTGTTGTATTATCAGTGCAGGAATGTAATCAGTGTCCACTAATTTCCTGCCCCCAACCCCACCCCCACCCCCCACCCCCACCCCCACCCCACCCCCCCCCCCAAAAAAAAAAAAAGGGGTAGAAAAGTAACAGCTCTTGGACATGAGCAAAAGGGGTTTTCTGAACTAGACCAGCAACACTTTTCTGTTTTTTCAGCCTTTTAAGTTCTTCTTTCATGTGGATGACTTCTGTACCTCTTGGAAGGATAACTGCTTTCACAATTAGAAGGCTGAAATTTAGTACCAATTGTGTCAAGGTGTAAAATGTCTTTTTTATCACAGATCCTTTCCTTCCTCTATGAAATATCCTATAGTCCCTTTGTAACACAAATATGGTATAGATTCCAAATGAACGTGATAATTAGGCATGATATTGCTTAGGGGATGTTGAACTATTACATGAGCAATGGTGGCTTTTCTTGTTGCATTTTGGGGCTCATGAGGGTGTACTATTTGAGTGACGTTGTTCAAGTATTACTGTGAATACTGAATCCAGTCCTGCTGGGCAGTCTTATTGTTTCAAACTTCCTTCATCCCCACATATCCACCTTTTTGTGCTTGTAGAGTGCAGGGATCCTTAATTCAGTATAACATGGTAGACAGTGTTCAAGTGTCAGTATAAACATAGGATATCTCAGTCTAGAATTGCCTCAATAGCAGAATTTTTTCTTGCTAATGGTGAAGTAACATAAAGTACAAAACTAGTTAAAAAGCTGATGATCCTGGGGGTAATTAACTGAAAAAGCCAGAGAAAGAGGAAAAGATAGTGTGTGCTTCTCAGTCACTGTGATTTTGCCATGCTGGAGTCCAGAAAAGCAAATAATCTTCTAGCAGATGTGTACCCCTGCTTTGTAGATGTAAATTATGTATGTATATAATATATCAAACAAGCCATTTACAATGGAATAACGATGACTGTAGTCCATAGGGAATGTATACATGTATCAAGGCAAAGTTTGTCTACTAATGTTTTGCTTGGTTATATAGTATATATGTATCTGCACAGGGGAAATATTTTAAAGGAAGAGCAAGATTTGCCCAGTCTCATGGGCTGAACTTAACTCTCCCTAACTTGAAGCCTCTCGTTAATGTTCAATGCTATGCCTGTGCTGAATGTACATAAGTACACTATCTTGCCCGTGTCATGACCTCATGTGCTAGACATGTTTGACAAGATATATGGTTAGTTACATCTAGCAAATGAAAATGGGAGAGAGTATCGTGAACATATAGGCTTTTCTGTTGATAGAACTCTATGCTTGTTCTATTGTTGTTTAACTCCAGCCAGCAACTAAGCACCACACAGCTGCTTGCTCACTCCCACCAGAGGGATGAGAAGAGAACTGGAAGGGCAAAAGCAAGGAAACTTGTGGGTTGTGATAAAGACAGTTTAATAAATAAAGCAAAAGCTGTGCATGCAAGCAAAACAAGGAATTCATTCACTGCTTCGCATCAACAGGCAGGTGTTCAGCCATTCCCAGGAAAGCAGGGCTCCTTCATGTGTAATGGTGACTTAGGAAGACAAACACTATAACTCTAAACGTCCCTTCCCCCCCTTCCTTCTTCCCTCAGCTTTTTATTTTATTGCTAAGCATGATGCCATATGGTATGGAATATTCCCTTGGTCAGCTGTCTTGCCTGTGTCCCCTCCTAACTCCTTGTGCCCCCCCCAGCCTACCTGCTGGTGGGGCAGGGTGAAGAGCAGAAAATGCCTTGGCTCTGTGTAAGCCCTGCCTAGCAGTAATGACACCATCCCTGTATTAACAACGCTGTTTTCAGCATATTTGAAACATAACCCCATACTAGCTACTGTGAAGAAAATTAACTATATCCCAGCTGAAACCAGCATATTGTGTTATTAAAATGTATTCTCCAGGATCAGCAGTCTACCTCTATGCTGCTCCCACCCCTCTCAAAATTACTTGATTATCAAATATCTCTATCGGCTTTCAAAATTCACTTAATATCTATCTCATCATAGATCAATTTTCAGTAAAGCTAAGTAGTTCAGCAATAACTCTGAGATGGTGTTAACTTTCTTCAGAAAAGGCTGGCAATAAAGGGAAATGTCTTCATTCTAGATTCCTTATTTAATAAGTGTATGCTAGTTCCAGTGACGTGTCTGTGAGTTTACCTCTCATCAGAATAAAAGACGGAAATTACAGGCCTTATGATATACACCTAAGGATAATTTAGGGCCCATAGTGATCCCATTCAAGCTGATGAATATTTGCTGTTGACTTCAGTGCAAGCGAGATAAGGGGGACTGTGTAATTTATAGTGAGGTTCTTAATGCATGCAGTTTCCTTTCATCACTTTCAGAGCAATTACACTGATCCAGACATGAGACTGTGGCATGCTCTCCTTTATTAATGAGTAGCTGACCTCAGCAAAGATTTTTAGTCCATTTTGACTAAAAAAATGCCATTTTAAACAGCCTGTAATGTGTCTGCACCATCTTGTTCTCCTACAAATGCTCTAGAGTATTAGAGAAATCAGTAATGGTGACCTTTTTGCCCTGTGGTTCTCATCTGCTTAATACTATTGAATTTGGAAGGAGACAAGACTGTTATAAACTTAGAATTTCAAACAGTGCTGTCTTTTTTTTTTTTTTTAAATCAGATGGACTTTCACTCATCCTTATGCAATTGCTGACATAATTAATAGTTATGATAGTCTTATTTAAGTATATATACCTACAGATTCATAATAATATTGCCCCAAACACACCTTTCTATTTTGACCTGCTAATTGTCAGTGGTGTGTTATTACTGGGTTTATAAACTGATCCTGTAATGACACAGGGAAATAGCATATAGTAGCTGGCTAATAACTAATTTTCTTCAAGCACACAGATATTTCAAAGCAGATTTTGTTTAAGGGAATAACTTCAAACTGTTCTTCAGATTCAAGCGCTGTGTGGAAAGGTTTGCTTTGGATTAGTATTCCATTTTTCAGGGTATTGATTTATAACTTGTATTGGGTTGACTAATGACATACCACTAGTATCTGCATAAGAATTGAGTCCTGGCCTTGATAACAGAATTTGTTTAACTTCTGAAGTCTTAATTTAAAGCATTAAATAACATATCGTACTTCCACTGAATGAAGCCTGTGTATAAGAAGGTCTATATAAGGTTGAAGAGAGAGGAGCAAGAACACAAGCAAAGGTTGGAGTATTTATGCCCCCATTTAAAACAAAGGTCTCGGTAGCCTCATCAAAGGCCTTAATAGCAGAACTTTGATAAAATGTTCCCATTAAAATCCCTGTGTCCTAGAATCTTGTAGTCATTTATATATTCATGTTCTAGTGGAACAGATTAAAATTCTTTTCCTTAAAATATTCTATTTAGGTAATTAATAAACCACTTTTGTGCTCATGTTGTGTGAAGATCCAGGAATTACTGTGCATATAATCAAATGGTTTAGTGCATACATCTTCAAAATGATCATAGTTGAGAACTTGCAGTTTTGACTAGAAAAAGGATGGATTCAGAGATTAAGTTTACAAAGGTGTAACATGATATTCTTGGACAGAAACAAATCAGTCTACCTGTAGCAAAATAATCATCAAATGATAATGTAATTTTTTTCCTTCCACTTATTAATCTCTAAGTTAAATGTAGTAGTTGATTAGATAACGTTATAATTGTAATGTTCTGCCTGACCTTCCACGTATATTAAATAGGACAGCCACTCAGGTCTTAATAAGCACTTTGCAGGAATGATACCTTTTGGGATTAACATTTTGGAGGACATGTGAAGAGTAGTACAAGATATCAGGAATGTGTTTGTGTCCAAATTAATATTAAATGATACAAGCAGAAATCAAACTAAAATTGCAGTTAAATGGAATTAATTGAAATTGGTTATTTGTGTGCCAGATGTCACACTGAACATTGGAAGCTGTGCTAGATATGACCCATTATGAGGTTAAAAAAAGTAGGATGCATATCTGCCAGATGAAATTTCTTTTTTTATGGGTATCTTTTCAGATCTCATTCTGTTAACTTAAGAAAAGCAGGTTTTGGGGGATGCATTTGGAAGGTGCCGGAAGCCATCATGCAGCAGGAAGACTATGACATAATTGCGATCATGAAAACATGGTGGGGTAACTTGCATGACTGTACTGCTGCAGTGGATGGCTGCAAACATTTTGGAAGGGGTAGGCAATAAAGGCTGGACAATCTTCAGGAAAGAAAACTCAAAGATGAAGAAGCAGGTCATCCCCACATGCCAAAAGATGATCTGCAGTGGGAGAAGACCAGCCTGGCTGAACAGAGAGCTTTGTCTGCAACTTGGGGGGGGAGAAAGTTTACCACCTTTGGAAGAAGGGACAGACAGTTCTGGAAGCCTACAGGGATGTCACAAGGTTATGCAGGCAGAATATTAGAAAGGTGAAAGCCCAGCTAGAACTCGGGCTGGCCACTGCCATAAAAGATAACAAAAAAAAGTTTTTGCAAATACACTGGAAACAAAAGGTGGGTCAAGGATAATCTGCATCCTTTATTGGATGAAGTACTTAATGCTTTCTTAGCTACAAACTTCAAAGATAAATGAAAAATGAGAAAACTGATTTTGGTCTGTCTAAATATATCTAGTTAAACTACCTGAAAGAAGAGTCTGTTTCTACCCATAGATCAGAAGGACTGCCTTGATGTGAAAAGTATTTCAAGGTGGTTTCCTTCTCTAATGGGAGATAGAAAGGTAGTTTATTGCTTGTGGAACATGAAAAAAGTTATTGGGGGGGGGGGGGGGGAAAGCTCGTGTAGTAGATTAAAATGTGATTAAATTCAGCACACAGATTCTGATCTTTAATTTAACTTTCAAGATTATATATTCATATTATATCTGAAAGAAGAGCCAGGTGATACTCAGTCATATTTTTCCAAATAAAGAAGTTAATCTAATAAAATATTACTTCTAGTCTCTAACCTTGTCTGTTTTACCTGCTTAGACTATCACAGCTGTAGTAGAATTGCCCTTGGAAGTGTTCAGGCTTTCGTCTATTTGAAGTTGTCTTTGATTAATTTGCTAAATTAGTACTTGTTTTGAAGAAAGTAAGTACTTATCTAATGTGGTTTTATTGCTAATACATAATCCTAGACAACATCATCTAATTGTGTGTCCCTTGTCTATTTTTGACACTCATGCCTTCCTGGAAAACTTTATATGCCGTAGTGTAGGCTTTTACCTCAAACCAGCTGAAGGTATGTCCACCACATACTTCCATGAAGTGCAAGCTTGTCTGAAGGTGTTGATTTGTCCTGTTACTACATGCTCACATGAAACACTAAATATATTTTGGTGTATTGTTTATAGCTGCTGTGGTGTTAAACTCTGGGTTGACAAATCTCAAACTAATCATGAGTGTTCAATGATATTACAGCTCCACCATTACACTCTTAAACAGGCATATATATCTGTCATACTTTATAATAAAGAGCGGTTTTAAGTGGTTAATTTGTGATTAAGAGATATTAATAATAAATAATATTTCCCAATAGGGTGCCCAAGTCATTAATTACATAAGTCATGGCTATTGCTTGTTCTCACAAATCACTAACTTCTACAGCTGTTCTTTTAAATGTATATGCAACATACTATTTATGATAATAACAAGAAGACTTAAAGCATCTGTTAGTCATCTACTATCCATTTATAAATGAACCCCTAATCCAAAGGAGGCCTCATAAATCATCTTTGAGTGGTTTGTTCTTTATACCATTACCATTTTTCATTTTCTATAACATACCTTTTGCTGAATGGTTGTAGAGAAATGTTGAATTATTTGACTAAGCCTTGTGGGCCTATTGCAGACTTGGGAATATAATGGCTTAGATCACTCTTTGGAGGGTACTTTGTTACTTTTGTTGTGTTTTGTTGTTGGTTGTTTTTTTGTAACAACTACTTTTTATTGGCTATGAAATACATCTCTAGACTTGAAAAGCCTTCAAGGAAGAGATGTGTGTGGTTTTTTTTTTTTTTTTTCCTCGGGGAAAATATTTTGATTTAAAATGGAGATAAAATACAAACTTTTATTGTTAATATTCAAAGCGGATTATATAAATGTCTTTATAACAAAGTAAGAATAATAATAAACCTTACCTATCTTAGGTAAAGTTACATAAGTAAATACTACTGCATTACAAATACATTCCATCCTGTACTTAAATCTGTCTTTTGCCAGCTAAGATGAACTTGTGAGGGTTTCATATTTTGCTGACTGTCATGATCCATGGCAGTTTCTTCACTAGAATGTCATGATACAGACATCAAAACAATTTGACCTTGTGTTGCTTATCTTTGGCTCTTGGTTGAGACCAAACACTATCCAAACACTCAATTTGGAGCAAAGGTCAACTACTACAACTTAGGTAGAATACAACAGTTGTTTTTCCTGAATAAGTATCACTTTAAAAATAGAACCATTACTGCTTTGGATATTGCTACGAATGTTCTTAGTAGCTACACTGGTGATGAAGGTCCATTCAAAAGAAATTTACAAGGTATAGCTTTATCACTTGTTTGGAGGACTACTGATATCCATAGACTTCTTAGTATAGCTGCCAACTTCTGGTAAGTGAAATGGAAAGCTTTTTTTCCTCAGCTGTTTCAGTCATCAGATCACCTGGTTCAGCTCTCTTCTTCCTTGAATTACTGTCTATAGACTTTATTCAATCTACCTGCAAAAGACATCTTTCTCCTGTTATTAATATGGAGGCACTAGGTCTGCCTTCAAGAAATAAAAACGTTTAGTTATAAACTGAGAAGAAAAAACAAATCCTAAACACTAGCTAGCTTAAACTAAGAATAAGATTTCCTTGTAATATATATATAAAGAACTAAATGTGATGATACTCT